>NC_054477.1:124764938-124855035 GCF_017639515.1 Carcharodon carcharias
TTTCTACTAATTTCTACTCTCTCTATGTACAAAGGTCTCTGTTATGAACAAGTCTGCAATTCCAGCTGCTCATCGTTCACATCAAACTTCAACATCTCCATTTCTCTCCTCCTTCATCCATTCTAGTTCTCTGTATTAAGCAAGATCTAAATTTCTACATATTACTCAAAAAATGCAGATTACCAGATTCTCTGCATTCACGCTAATTTCAATATCTCAGAATGCGTACATTTCAACTTTCTCTGTCTTCCAAAATGGCAATTGGTAAAATTCTAACATTTTCTGCATTTGTTGATATTTCTCATTCTGTATAAGAGCAAAATCTACCAATTCTTGAAATTCAAGCCTTGTAGTTGCTAAACATTCTCTAAATGTCTAAGTTTCTCCATTCCTATCAAATTCTATATCTCTACTAATTTGTATTCTCTATATGTATTATCTCTCTGTTATGAACAAGTCTGCAATTCCAGCTGCTCAGTGTTCACATTAAACTTCAACATCTCCATTTCTCTCTTCCTTCAGCAAATCTGGTTCTCTGTATTAAGCAAGATCTAAATTTCTTCATATTCTGCAGATTACCAGATTCTCTGCATTCACGCTAACTTCAATATCTCAGTATGCGTAGATTTCCATAAAACTAACTTTCTCTGTCTTGCTAAATGGCAATTGGTCAAGTTTTAACATTATCTCTATCTTCAGATATTTCTCATTCTGTATAAGAGAAAAATCTTCCAATTCTCTGAACTTCACGTCTTGTAGATGCTACATTTCCTCTAATTTACTCCATTCCTATCAAATTCTATATGTCTGCTAATTTCTACTCTCTATATGTACTAAAGTCTCTATTATGAACAAGTCTGCAATTCCAGCTGCTCATCGTTCACATCAAACTTCCACATCTCCACGTCTCTCCTCCTTCGGCTCATCTGCTTCTCTGTATTAAGCAAGATCTAAATATCTTCATATTCTGCAGAATACCAGACTCTCTGCATTCACGCTAACTTCAATGTCGCAGTATGTGTAGATTTCAATAAAACTAAATTTCTCTGTTTTGCGAAATAGCAATTGGTCAAGTTCTAATATTTTCTCTAACTGTAGATATTTCTCATTCTGTATAAGATAAAAATTTACCAATTCTATGAACTTCACGTCTTGTAGATGCTACACTTCATCTAATTTACTCCATTCCTATCAAATTCAATATCTCTACTATTTCCTACTTCCTATATGTATTAAAGTCTCTGTTATGAACATGTCTGCAATTCCAGCTGCTCATCGTTCACATCAAACTTCAACATCTCCATTTCTCTCCTCCTTCATCCAATCTAGTTCTCTGTATTAAGCAAGATCTAAATTTCTACATATTACTCACATTCTGCAGATTACCAGATTCTCTGCATTCACGCTAATTTCAATATCTCAGAATGCGTACATTTCACGAAAACTAAGTTTCTCTGTCTTCCAAAATGGCAATTGGTAAAGTTCTAACATTTTCTGTATTTGTAGATATTTCTCATTCTGTATAAGAGCAAAATCTACCAGTTCTATGAAATTCAAGCCTTGTAGATGCTAAACTTTCTCTAAATGTCTAAGTTTCTCCATTCCTATCAAATTCTATATCTCTACTAATTTCTATTCTCTATATGTATTAAAGTCTCTATTATGCACAAGTCTGCAATTCCAACTGCTCATCGTTCACATTAAACTTCAACATCTCCATTTCTCTCTTCCTTCAGCAAATCTGGTTCTCTGTATTAAGCAGGATCTAAATTTCTTCATATTCTGCAGATTACCAGATTCTCTGCATTCACGCTAACTTCAATATCTCAGTATGCGTAGATTTCCAGAAAACTAACATTCTCTGTCTTGCTAAATGGCAATTGGTCAAGTTATAACATTATCTCTATCTTCAGATATTTCTCATTCTGTATAAGAGTAAAATCTACCATTTCTATGAACTTCACGTCTTGTAGATGCTACAATTCATCTAATTTACTCCACTCCTATCAAATTCTATATTTCTACTAATTTCTACTCTCTCTATGTACAAAGGTCTCTGTTATGAACAAGTCTGCAATTCCAGCTGCTCATCGTTCACATCAAACTTCAACATCTCCATTTCTCTCCTCCTTCATCCATTCTAGTTCTCTGTATTAAGCAAGATCTAAATTTCTACATATTACTCAAAAAATGCAGATTACCAGATTCTCTGCATTCACGCTAATTTCAATATCTCAGAATGCGTACATTTCAACTTTCTCTGTCTTCCAAAATGGCAATTGGTAAAATTCTAACATTTTCTGCATTTGTTGATATTTCTCATTCTGTATAAGAGCAAAATCTACCAATTCTTGAAATTCAAGCCTTGTAGTTGCTAAACATTCTCTAAATGTCTAAGTTTCTCCATTCCTATCAAATTCTATATCTCTACTAATTTGTATTCTCTATATGTATTATCTCTCTGTTATGAACAAGTCTGCAATTCCAGCTGCTCAGTGTTCACATTAAACTTCAACATCTCCATTTCTCTCTTCCTTCAGCAAATCTGGTTCTCTGTATTAAGCAAGATCTAAATTTCTTCATATTCTGCAGATTACCAGATTCTCTGCATTCACGCTAACTTCAATATCTCAGTATGCGTAGATTTCCATAAAACTAACTTTCTCTGTCTTGCTAAATGGCAATTGGTCAAGTTTTAACATTATCTCTATCTTCAGATATTTCTCATTCTGTATAAGAGAAAAATCTTCCAATTCTCTGAACTTCACGTCTTGTAGATGCTACATTTCCTCTAATTTACTCCATTCCTATCAAATTCTATATGTCTGCTAATTTCTACTCTCTATATGTACTAAAGTCTCTATTATGAACAAGTCTGCAATTCCAGCTGCTCATCGTTCACATCAAACTTCCACATCTCCACGTCTCTCCTCCTTCGGCTCATCTGCTTCTCTGTATTAAGCAAGATCTAAATATCTTCATATTCTGCAGAATACCAGACTCTCTGCATTCACGCTAACTTCAATGTCGCAGTATGTGTAGATTTCAATAAAACTAAATTTCTCTGTTTTGCGAAATAGCAATTGGTCAAGTTCTAATATTTTCTCTAACTGTAGATATTTCTCATTCTGTATAAGATAAAAATTTACCAATTCTATGAACTTCACGTCTTGTAGATGCTACACTTCATCTAATTTACTCCATTCCTATCAAATTCAATATCTCTACTATTTCCTACTTCCTATATGTATTAAAGTCTCTGTTATGAACATGTCTGCAATTCCAGCTGCTCATCGTTCACATCAAACTTCAACATCTCCATTTCTCTCCTCCTTCATCCAATCTAGTTCTCTGTATTAAGCAAGATCTAAATTTCTACATATTACTCACATTCTGCAGATTACCAGATTCTCTGCATTCACGCTAATTTCAATATCTCAGAATGCGTACATTTCACGAAAACTAAGTTTCTCTGTCTTCCAAAATGGCAATTGGTAAAGTTCTAACATTTTCTGTATTTGTAGATATTTCTCATTCTGTATAAGAGCAAAATCTACCAGTTCTATGAAATTCAAGCCTTGTAGATGCTAAACTTTCTCTAAATGTCTAAGTTTCTCCATTCCTATCAAATTCTATATCTCTACTAATTTCTATTCTCTATATGTATTAAAGTCTCTATTATGCACAAGTCTGCAATTCCAACTGCTCATCGTTCACATTAAACTTCAACATCTCCATTTCTCTCTTCCTTCAGCAAATCTGGTTCTCTGTATTAAGCAGGATCTAAATTTCTTCATATTCTGCAGCTTACCAGATTCTCTGCATTCACGCTAACTTCAATATCTCAGTATGCGTAGATTTCCAGAAAACTAACATTCTCTGTCTTGCTAAATGGCAATTGGTCAAGTTATAACATTATCTCTATCTTCAGATATTTCTCATTCTGTATAAGAGTAAAATCTACCATTTCTATGAACTTCACGTCTTGTAGATGCTACAATTCATCTAATTTACTCCACTCCTATCAAATTCTATATTTCTACTAATTTCTACTCTCTCTATGTACAAAGGTCTCTGTTATGAACAAGTCTGCAATTCCAGCTGCTCATCGTTCACATCAAACTTCAACATCTCCATTTCTCTCCTCCTTCATCCATTCTAGTTCTCTGTATTAAGCAAGATCTAAATTTCTACATATTACTCAAAAAATGCAGATTACCAGATTCTCTGCATTCACGCTAATTTCAATATCTCAGAATGCGTACATTTCAACTTTCTCTGTCTTCCAAAATGGCAATTGGTAAAATTCTAACATTTTCTGCATTTGTTGATATTTCTCATTCTGTATAAGAGCAAAATCTACCAATTCTTGAAATTCAAGCCTTGTAGTTGCTAAACATTCTCTAAATGTCTAAGTTTCTCCATTCCTATCAAATTCTATATCTCTACTAATTTGTATTCTCTATATGTATTATCTCTCTGTTATGAACAAGTCTGCAATTCCAGCTGCTCAGTGTTCACATTAAACTTCAACATCTCCATTTCTCTCTTCCTTCAGCAAATCTGGTTCTCTGTATTAAGCAAGATCTAAATTTCTTCATATTCTGCAGATTACCAGATTCTCTGCATTCACGCTAACTTCAATATCTCAGTATGCGTAGATTTCCATAAAACTAACTTTCTCTGTCTTGCTAAATGGCAATTGGTCAAGTTTTAACATTATCTCTATCTTCAGATATTTCTCATTCTGTATAAGAGAAAAATCTTCCAATTCTCTGAACTTCACGTCTTGTAGATGCTACATTTCCTCTAATTTACTCCATTCCTATCAAATTCTATATGTCTGCTAATTTCTACTCTCTATATGTACTAAAGTCTCTATTATGAACAAGTCTGCAATTCCAGCTGCTCATCGTTCACATCAAACTTCCACATCTCCACGTCTCTCCTCCTTCGGCTCATCTGCTTCTCTGTATTAAGCAAGATCTAAATATCTTCATATTCTGCAGAATACCAGACTCTCTGCATTCACGCTAACTTCAATGTCGCAGTATGTGTAGATTTCAATAAAACTAAATTTCTCTGTTTTGCGAAATAGCAATTGGTCAAGTTCTAATATTTTCTCTAACTGTAGATATTTCTCATTCTGTATAAGATAAAAATTTACCAATTCTATGAACTTCACGTCTTGTAGATGCTACACTTCATCTAATTTACTCCATTCCTATCAAATTCAATATCTCTACTATTTCCTACTTCCTATATGTATTAAAGTCTCTGTTATGAACATGTCTGCAATTCCAGCTGCTCATCGTTCACATCAAACTTCAACATCTCCATTTCTCTCCTCCTTCATCCAATCTAGTTCTCTGTATTAAGCAAGATCTAAATTTCTACATATTACTCACATTCTGCAGATTACCAGATTCTCTGCATTCACGCTAATTTCAATATCTCAGAATGCGTACATTTCACGAAAACTAAGTTTCTCTGTCTTCCAAAATGGCAATTGGTAAAGTTCTAACATTTTCTGTATTTGTAGATATTTCTCATTCTGTATAAGAGCAAAATCTACCAGTTCTATGAAATTCAAGCCTTGTAGATGCTAAACTTTCTCTAAATGTCTAAGTTTCTCCATTCCTATCAAATTCTATATCTCTACTAATTTCTATTCTCTATATGTATTAAAGTCTCTATTATGCACAAGTCTGCAATTCCAACTGCTCATCGTTCACATTAAACTTCAACATCTCCATTTCTCTCTTCCTTCAGCAAATCTGGTTCTCTGTATTAAGCAGGATCTAAATTTCTTCATATTCTGCAGATTACCAGATTCTCTGCATTCACGCTAACTTCAATATCTCAGTATGCGTAGATTTCCAGAAAACTAACATTCTCTGTCTTGCTAAATGGCAATTGGTCAAGTTATAACATTATCTCTATCTTCAGATATTTCTCATTCTGTATAAGAGTAAAATCTACCATTTCTATGAACTTCACGTCTTGTAGATGCTACAATTCATCTAATTTACTCCACTCCTATCAAATTCTATATTTCTACTAATTTCTACTCTCTCTATGTACAAAGGTCTCTGTTATGAACAAGTCTGCAATTCCAGCTGCTCATCGTTCACATCAAACTTCAACATCTCCATTTCTCTCCTCCTTCATCCATTCTAGTTCTCTGTATTAAGCAAGATCTAAATTTCTACATATTACTCAAAAAATGCAGATTACCAGATTCTCTGCATTCACGCTAATTTCAATATCTCAGAATGCGTACATTTCAACTTTCTCTGTCTTCCAAAATGGCAATTGGTAAAATTCTAACATTTTCTGCATTTGTTGATATTTCTCATTCTGTATAAGAGCAAAATCTACCAATTCTTGAAATTCAAGCCTTGTAGTTGCTAAACATTCTCTAAATGTCTAAGTTTCTCCATTCCTATCAAATTCTATATCTCTACTAATTTGTATTCTCTATATGTATTATCTCTCTGTTATGAACAAGTCTGCAATTCCAGCTGCTCAGTGTTCACATTAAACTTCAACATCTCCATTTCTCTCTTCCTTCAGCAAATCTGGTTCTCTGTATTAAGCAAGATCTAAATTTCTTCATATTCTGCAGATTACCAGATTCTCTGCATTCACGCTAACTTCAATATCTCAGTATGCGTAGATTTCCATAAAACTAACTTTCTCTGTCTTGCTAAATGGCAATTGGTCAAGTTTTAACATTATCTCTATCTTCAGATATTTCTCATTCTGTATAAGAGAAAAATCTTCCAATTCTCTGAACTTCACGTCTTGTAGATGCTACATTTCCTCTAATTTACTCCATTCCTATCAAATTCTATATGTCTGCTAATTTCTACTCTCTATATGTACTAAAGTCTCTATTATGAACAAGTCTGCAATTCCAGCTGCTCATCGTTCACATCAAACTTCCACATCTCCACGTCTCTCCTCCTTCGGCTCATCTGCTTCTCTGTATTAAGCAAGATCTAAATATCTTCATATTCTGCAGAATACCAGACTCTCTGCATTCACGCTAACTTCAATGTCGCAGTATGTGTAGATTTCAATAAAACTAAATTTCTCTGTTTTGCGAAATAGCAATTGGTCAAGTTCTAATATTTTCTCTAACTGTAGATATTTCTCATTCTGTATAAGATAAAAATTTACCAATTCTATGAACTTCACGTCTTGTAGATGCTACACTTCATCTAATTTACTCCATTCCTATCAAATTCAATATCTCTACTATTTCCTACTTCCTATATGTATTAAAGTCTCTGTTATGAACATGTCTGCAATTCCAGCTGCTCATCGTTCACATCAAACTTCAACATCTCCATTTCTCTCCTCCTTCATCCAATCTAGTTCTCTGTATTAAGCAAGATCTAAATTTCTACATATTACTCACATTCTGCAGATTACCAGATTCTCTGCATTCACGCTAATTTCAATATCTCAGAATGCGTACATTTCACGAAAACTAAGTTTCTCTGTCTTCCAAAATGGCAATTGGTAAAGTTCTAACATTTTCTGTATTTGTAGATATTTCTCATTCTGTATAAGAGCAAAATCTACCAGTTCTATGAAATTCAAGCCTTGTAGATGCTAAACTTTCTCTAAATGTCTAAGTTTCTCCATTCCTATCAAATTCTATATCTCTACTAATTTCTATTCTCTATATGTATTAAAGTCTCTATTATGCACAAGTCTGCAATTCCAACTGCTCATCGTTCACATTAAACTTCAACATCTCCATTTCTCTCTTCCTTCAGCAAATCTGGTTCTCTGTATTAAGCAGGATCTAAATTTCTTCATATTCTGCAGCTTACCAGATTCTCTGCATTCACGCTAACTTCAATATCTCAGTATGCGTAGATTTCCAGAAAACTAACATTCTCTGTCTTGCTAAATGGCAATTGGTCAAGTTATAACATTATCTCTATCTTCAGATATTTCTCATTCTGTATAAGAGTAAAATCTACCATTTCTATGAACTTCACGTCTTGTAGATGCTACAATTCATCTAATTTACTCCACTCCTATCAAATTCTATATTTCTACTAATTTCTACTCTCTCTATGTACAAAGGTCTCTGTTATGAACAAGTCTGCAATTCCAGCTGCTCATCGTTCACATCAAACTTCAACATCTCCATTTCTCTCCTCCTTCATCCATTCTAGTTCTCTGTATTAAGCAAGATCTAAATTTCTACATATTACTCAAAAAATGCAGATTACCAGATTCTCTGCATTCACGCTAATTTCAATATCTCAGAATGCGTACATTTCAACTTTCTCTGTCTTCCAAAATGGCAATTGGTAAAATTCTAACATTTTCTGCATTTGTTGATATTTCTCATTCTGTATAAGAGCAAAATCTACCAATTCTTGAAATTCAAGCCTTGTAGTTGCTAAACATTCTCTAAATGTCTAAGTTTCTCCATTCCTATCAAATTCTATATCTCTACTAATTTGTATTCTCTATATGTATTATCTCTCTGTTATGAACAAGTCTGCAATTCCAGCTGCTCAGTGTTCACATTAAACTTCAACATCTCCATTTCTCTCTTCCTTCAGCAAATCTGGTTCTCTGTATTAAGCAAGATCTAAATTTCTTCATATTCTGCAGATTACCAGATTCTCTGCATTCACGCTAACTTCAATATCTCAGTATGCGTAGATTTCCATAAAACTAACTTTCTCTGTCTTGCTAAATGGCAATTGGTCAAGTTTTAACATTATCTCTATCTTCAGATATTTCTCATTCTGTATACGAGAAAAATCTTCCAATTCTCTGAACTTCACGTCTTGTAGATGCTACATTTCCTCTAATTTACTCCATTCCTATCAAATTCTATATGTCTGCTAATTTCTACTCTCTATATGTACTAAAGTCTCTATTATGAACAAGTCTGCAATTCCAGCTGCTCATCGTTCACATCAAACTTCCACATCTCCACGTCTCTCCTCCTTCGGCTCATCTGCTTCTCTGTATTAAGCAAGATCTAAATATCTTCATATTCTGCAGAATACCAGACTCTCTGCATTCACGCTAACTTCAATGTCGCAGTATGTGTAGATTTCAATAAAACTAAATTTCTCTGTTTTGCGAAATAGCAATTGGTCAAGTTCTAATATTTTCTCTAACTGTAGATATTTCTCATTCTGTATAAGATAAAAATTTACCAATTCTATGAACTTCACGTCTTGTAGATGCTACACTTCATCTAATTTACTCCATTCCTATCAAATTCAATATCTCTACTATTTCCTACTTCCTATATGTATTAAAGTCTCTGTTATGAACATGTCTGCAATTCCAGCTGCTCATCGTTCACATCAAACTTCAACATCTCCATTTCTCTCCTCCTTCATCCAATCTAGTTCTCTGTATTAAGCAAGATCTAAATTTCTACATATTACTCACATTCTGCAGATTACCAGATTCTCTGCATTCACGCTAATTTCAATATCTCAGAATGCGTACATTTCACGAAAACTAAGTTTCTCTGTCTTCCAAAATGGCAATTGGTAAAGTTCTAACATTTTCTGTATTTGTAGATATTTCTCATTCTGTATAAGAGCAAAATCTACCAGTTCTATGAAATTCAAGCCTTGTAGATGCTAAACTTTCTCTAAATGTCTAAGTTTCTCCATTCCTATCAAATTCTATATCTCTACTAATTTCTATTCTCTATATGTATTAAAGTCTCTATTATGCACAAGTCTGCAATTCCAACTGCTCATCGTTCACATTAAACTTCAACATCTCCATTTCTCTCTTCCTTCAGCAAATCTGGTTCTCTGTATTAAGCAGGATCTAAATTTCTTCATATTCTGCAGATTACCAGATTCTCTGCATTCACGCTAACTTCAATATCTCAGTATGCGTAGATTTCCAGAAAACTAACATTCTCTGTCTTGCTAAATGGCAATTGGTCAAGTTATAACATTATCTCTATCTTCAGATATTTCTCATTCTGTATAAGAGTAAAATCTACCATTTCTATGAACTTCACGTCTTGTAGATGCTACAATTCATCTAATTTACTCCACTCCTATCAAATTCTATATTTCTACTAATTTCTACTCTCTCTATGTACAAAGGTCTCTGTTATGAACAAGTCTGCAATTCCAGCTGCTCATCGTTCACATCAAACTTCAACATCTCCATTTCTCTCCTCCTTCATCCATTCTAGTTCTCTGTATTAAGCAAGATCTAAATTTCTACATATTACTCAAAAAATGCAGATTACCAGATTCTCTGCATTCACGCTAATTTCAATATCTCAGAATGCGTACATTTCAACTTTCTCTGTCTTCCAAAATGGCAATTGGTAAAATTCTAACATTTTCTGCATTTGTTGATATTTCTCATTCTGTATAAGAGCAAAATCTACCAATTCTATGAAATTCAAGCCTTGTAGTTGCTAAACATTCTCTAAATGTCTAAGTTTCTCCATTCCTATCAAATTCTATATCTCTACTAATTTGTATTCTCTATATGTATTATCTCTCTGTTATGAACAAGTCTGCAATTCCAGCTGCTCAGTGTTCACATTAAACTTCAACATCTCCATTTCTCTCTTCCTTCAGCAAATCTGGTTCTCTGTATTAAGCAAGATCTAAATTTCTTCATATTCTGCAGATTACCAGATTCTCTGCATTCACGCTAACTTCAATATCTCAGTATGCGTAGATTTCCAGAAAACTAACATTCTCTGTCTTGCTAAATGGCAATTGGTCAAGTTATAACATTATCTCTATCTTCAGATATTTCTCATTCTGTATAAGAGTAAAATCTACCAATTCTATGAACTTCACGTCTTGTAGATGCTACAATTCATCTAATTTACTCCACTCCTATCAAATTCTATATTTCTACTAATTTCTACTCTCTCTATGTACAAAGGTCTCTGTTATGAACAAGTCTGCAATTCCAGCTGCTCATCGTTCACATCAAACTTCAACATCTCCATTTCTCTCCTCCTTCATCCATTCTAGTTCTCTGTATTAAGCAAGATCTAAATTTCTACATATTACTCAAAAAATGCAGATTACCAGATTCTCTGCATTCACGCTAATTTCAATATCTCAGAATGCGTACATTTCAACTTTCTCTGTCTTCCAAAATGGCAATTGGTAAAATTCTAACATTTTCTGCATTTGTTGATATTTCTCATTCTGTATAAGAGCAAAATCTACCAATTCTTGAAATTCAAGCCTTGTAGTTGCTAAACATTCTCTAAATGTCTAAGTTTCTCCATTCCTATCAAATTCTATATCTCTACTAATTTGTATTCTCTATATGTATTATCTCTCTGTTATGAACAAGTCTGCAATTCCAGCTGCTCAGTGTTCACATTAAACTTCAACATCTCCATTTCTCTCTTCCTTCAGCAAATCTGGTTCTCTGTATTAAGCAAGATCTAAATTTCTTCATATTCTGCAGATTACCAGATTCTCTGCATTCACGCTAACTTCAATATCTCAGTATGCGTAGATTTCCATAAAACTAACTTTCTCTGTCTTGCTAAATGGCAATTGGTCAAGTTTTAACATTATCTCTATCTTCAGATATTTCTCATTCTGTATACGAGAAAAATCTTCCAATTCTCTGAACTTCACGTCTTGTAGATGCTACATTTCCTCTAATTTACTCCATTCCTATCAAATTCTATATGTCTGCTAATTTCTACTCTCTATATGTACTAAAGTCTCTATTATGAACAAGTCTGCAATTCCAGCTGCTCATCGTTCACATCAAACTTCCACATCTCCACGTCTCTCCTCCTTCGGCTCATCTGCTTCTCTGTATTAAGCAAGATCTAAATATCTTCATATTCTGCAGAATACCAGACTCTCTGCATTCACGCTAACTTCAATGTCGCAGTATGTGTAGATTTCAATAAAACTAAATTTCTCTGTTTTGCGAAATAGCAATTGGTCAAGTTCTAATATTTTCTCTAACTGTAGATATTTCTCATTCTGTATAAGATAAAAATTTACCAATTCTATGAACTTCACGTCTTGTAGATGCTACACTTCATCTAATTTACTCCATTCCTATCAAATTCAATATCTCTACTATTTCCTACTTCCTATATGTATTAAAGTCTCTGTTATGAACATGTCTGCAATTCCAGCTGCTCATCGTTCACATCAAACTTCAACATCTCCATTTCTCTCCTCCTTCATCCAATCTAGTTCTCTGTATTAAGCAAGATCTAAATTTCTACATATTACTCACATTCTGCAGATTACCAGATTCTCTGCATTCACGCTAATTTCAATATCTCAGAATGCGTACATTTCACGAAAACTAAGTTTCTCTGTCTTCCAAAATGGCAATTGGTAAAGTTCTAACATTTTCTGTATTTGTAGATATTTCTCATTCTGTATAAGAGCAAAATCTACCAGTTCTATGAAATTCAAGCCTTGTAGATGCTAAACTTTCTCTAAATGTCTAAGTTTCTCCATTCCTATCAAATTCTATATCTCTACTAATTTCTATTCTCTATATGTATTAAAGTCTCTATTATGCACAAGTCTGCAATTCCAACTGCTCATCGTTCACATTAAACTTCAACATCTCCATTTCTCTCTTCCTTCAGCAAATCTGGTTCTCTGTATTAAGCAGGATCTAAATTTCTTCATATTCTGCAGATTACCAGATTCTCTGCATTCACGCTAACTTCAATATCTCAGTATGCGTAGATTTCCAGAAAACTAACATTCTCTGTCTTGCTAAATGGCAATTGGTCAAGTTATAACATTATCTCTATCTTCAGATATTTCTCATTCTGTATAAGAGTAAAATCTACCATTTCTATGAACTTCACGTCTTGTAGATGCTACAATTCATCTAATTTACTCCACTCCTATCAAATTCTATATTTCTACTAATTTCTACTCTCTCTATGTACAAAGGTCTCTGTTATGAACAAGTCTGCAATTCCAGCTGCTCATCGTTCACATCAAACTTCAACATCTCCATTTCTCTCCTCCTTCATCCATTCTAGTTCTCTGTATTAAGCAAGATCTAAATTTCTACATATTACTCAAAAAATGCAGATTACCAGATTCTCTGCATTCACGCTAATTTCAATATCTCAGAATGCGTACATTTCAACTTTCTCTGTCTTCCAAAATGGCAATTGGTAAAATTCTAACATTTTCTGCATTTGTTGATATTTCTCATTCTGTATAAGAGCAAAATCTACCAATTCTTGAAATTCAAGCCTTGTAGTTGCTAAACATTCTCTAAATGTCTAAGTTTCTCCATTCCTATCAAATTCTATATCTCTACTAATTTGTATTCTCTATATGTATTATCTCTCTGTTATGAACAAGTCTGCAATTCCAGCTGCTCAGTGTTCACATTAAACTTCAACATCTCCATTTCTCTCTTCCTTCAGCAAATCTGGTTCTCTGTATTAAGCAAGATCTAAATTTCTTCATATTCTGCAGATTACCAGATTCTCTGCATTCACGCTAACTTCAATATCTCAGTATGCGTAGATTTCCATAAAACTAACTTTCTCTGTCTTGCTAAATGGCAATTGGTCAAGTTTTAACATTATCTCTATCTTCAGATATTTCTCATTCTGTATACGAGAAAAATCTTCCAATTCTCTGAACTTCACGTCTTGTAGATGCTACATTTCCTCTAATTTACTCCATTCCTATCAAATTCTATATGTCTGCTAATTTCTACTCTCTATATGTACTAAAGTCTCTATTATGAACAAGTCTGCAATTCCAGCTGCTCATCGTTCACATCAAACTTCCACATCTCCACGTCTCTCCTCCTTCGGCTCATCTGCTTCTCTGTATTAAGCAAGATCTAAATATCTTCATATTCTGCAGAATACCAGACTCTCTGCATTCACGCTAACTTCAATGTCGCAGTATGTGTAGATTTCAATAAAACTAAATTTCTCTGTTTTGCGAAATAGCAATTGGTCAAGTTCTAATATTTTCTCTAACTGTAGATATTTCTCATTCTGTATAAGATAAAAATTTACCAATTCTATGAACTTCACGTCTTGTAGATGCTACACTTCATCTAATTTACTCCATTCCTATCAAATTCAATATCTCTACTATTTCCTACTTCCTATATGTATTAAAGTCTCTGTTATGAACATGTCTGCAATTCCAGCTGCTCATCGTTCACATCAAACTTCAACATCTCCATTTCTCTCCTCCTTCATCCAATCTAGTTCTCTGTATTAAGCAAGATCTAAATTTCTACATATTACTCACATTCTGCAGATTACCAGATTCTCTGCATTCACGCTAATTTCAATATCTCAGAATGCGTACATTTCACGAAAACTAAGTTTCTCTGTCTTCCAAAATGGCAATTGGTAAAGTTCTAACATTTTCTGTATTTGTAGATATTTCTCATTCTGTATAAGAGCAAAATCTACCAGTTCTATGAAATTCAAGCCTTGTAGATGCTAAACTTTCTCTAAATGTCTAAGTTTCTCCATTCCTATCAAATTCTATATCTCTACTAATTTCTATTCTCTATATGTATTAAAGTCTCTATTATGCACAAGTCTGCAATTCCAACTGCTCATCGTTCACATTAAACTTCAACATCTCCATTTCTCTCTTCCTTCAGCAAATCTGGTTCTCTGTATTAAGCAGGATCTAAATTTCTTCATATTCTGCAGCTTACCAGATTCTCTGCATTCACGCTAACTTCAATATCTCAGTATGCGTAGATTTCCAGAAAACTAACATTCTCTGTCTTGCTAAATGGCAATTGGTCAAGTTATAACATTATCTCTATCTTCAGATATTTCTCATTCTGTATAAGAGTAAAATCTACCATTTCTATGAACTTCACGTCTTGTAGATGCTACAATTCATCTAATTTACTCCACTCCTATCAAATTCTATATTTCTACTAATTTCTACTCTCTCTATGTACAAAGGTCTCTGTTATGAACAAGTCTGCAATTCCAGCTGCTCATCGTTCACATCAAACTTCAACATCTCCATTTCTCTCCTCCTTCATCCATTCTAGTTCTCTGTATTAAGCAAGATCTAAATTTCTACATATTACTCAAAAAATGCAGATTACCAGATTCTCTGCATTCACGCTAATTTCAATATCTCAGAATGCGTACATTTCAACTTTCTCTGTCTTCCAAAATGGCAATTGGTAAAATTCTAACATTTTCTGCATTTGTTGATATTTCTCATTCTGTATAAGAGCAAAATCTACCAATTCTTGAAATTCAAGCCTTGTAGTTGCTAAACATTCTCTAAATGTCTAAGTTTCTCCATTCCTATCAAATTCTATATCTCTACTAATTTGTATTCTCTATATGTATTATCTCTCTGTTATGAACAAGTCTGCAATTCCAGCTGCTCAGTGTTCACATTAAACTTCAACATCTCCATTTCTCTCTTCCTTCAGCAAATCTGGTTCTCTGTATTAAGCAAGATCTAAATTTCTTCATATTCTGCAGATTACCAGATTCTCTGCATTCACGCTAACTTCAATATCTCAGTATGCGTAGATTTCCATAAAACTAACTTTCTCTGTCTTGCTAAATGGCAATTGGTCAAGTTTTAACATTATCTCTATCTTCAGATATTTCTCATTCTGTATACGAGAAAAATCTTCCAATTCTCTGAACTTCACGTCTTGTAGATGCTACATTTCCTCTAATTTACTCCATTCCTATCAAATTCTATATGTCTGCTAATTTCTACTCTCTATATGTACTAAAGTCTCTATTATGAACAAGTCTGCAATTCCAGCTGCTCATCGTTCACATCAAACTTCCACATCTCCACGTCTCTCCTCCTTCGGCTCATCTGCTTCTCTGTATTAAGCAAGATCTAAATATCTTCATATTCTGCAGAATACCAGACTCTCTGCATTCACGCTAACTTCAATGTCGCAGTATGTGTAGATTTCAATAAAACTAAATTTCTCTGTTTTGCGAAATAGCAATTGGTCAAGTTCTAATATTTTCTCTAACTGTAGATATTTCTCATTCTGTATAAGATAAAAATTTACCAATTCTATGAACTTCACGTCTTGTAGATGCTACACTTCATCTAATTTACTCCATTCCTATCAAATTCAATATCTCTACTATTTCCTACTTCCTATATGTATTAAAGTCTCTGTTATGAACATGTCTGCAATTCCAGCTGCTCATCGTTCACATCAAACTTCAACATCTCCATTTCTCTCCTCCTTCATCCAATCTAGTTCTCTGTATTAAGCAAGATCTAAATTTCTACATATTACTCACATTCTGCAGATTACCAGATTCTCTGCATTCACGCTAATTTCAATATCTCAGAATGCGTACATTTCACGAAAACTAAGTTTCTCTGTCTTCCAAAATGGCAATTGGTAAAGTTCTAACATTTTCTGTATTTGTAGATATTTCTCATTCTGTATAAGAGCAAAATCTACCAGTTCTATGAAATTCAAGCCTTGTAGATGCTAAACTTTCTCTAAATGTCTAAGTTTCTCCATTCCTATCAAATTCTATATCTCTACTAATTTCTATTCTCTATATGTATTAAAGTCTCTATTATGCACAAGTCTGCAATTCCAACTGCTCATCGTTCACATTAAACTTCAACATCTCCATTTCTCTCTTCCTTCAGCAAATCTGGTTCTCTGTATTAAGCAGGATCTAAATTTCTTCATATTCTGCAGATTACCAGATTCTCTGCATTCACGCTAACTTCAATATCTCAGTATGCGTAGATTTCCAGAAAACTAACATTCTCTGTCTTGCTAAATGGCAATTGGTCAAGTTATAACATTATCTCTATCTTCAGATATTTCTCATTCTGTATAAGAGTAAAATCTACCATTTCTATGAACTTCACGTCTTGTAGATGCTACAATTCATCTAATTTACTCCACTCCTATCAAATTCTATATTTCTACTAATTTCTACTCTCTCTATGTACAAAGGTCTCTGTTATGAACAAGTCTGCAATTCCAGCTGCTCATCGTTCACATCAAACTTCAACATCTCCATTTCTCTCCTCCTTCATCCATTCTAGTTCTCTGTATTAAGCAAGATCTAAATTTCTACATATTACTCAAAAAATGCAGATTACCAGATTCTCTGCATTCACGCTAATTTCAATATCTCAGAATGCGTACATTTCAACTTTCTCTGTCTTCCAAAATGGCAATTGGTAAAATTCTAACATTTTCTGCATTTGTTGATATTTCTCATTCTGTATAAGAGCAAAATCTACCAATTCTTGAAATTCAAGCCTTGTAGTTGCTAAACATTCTCTAAATGTCTAAGTTTCTCCATTCCTATCAAATTCTATATCTCTACTAATTTGTATTCTCTATATGTATTATCTCTCTGTTATGAACAAGTCTGCAATTCCAGCTGCTCAGTGTTCACATTAAACTTCAACATCTCCATTTCTCTCTTCCTTCAGCAAATCTGGTTCTCTGTATTAAGCAAGATCTAAATTTCTTCATATTCTGCAGATTACCAGATTCTCTGCATTCACGCTAACTTCAATATCTCAGTATGCGTAGATTTCCATAAAACTAACTTTCTCTGTCTTGCTAAATGGCAATTGGTCAAGTTTTAACATTATCTCTATCTTCAGATATTTCTCATTCTGTATAAGAGAAAAATCTTCCAATTCTCTGAACTTCACGTCTTGTAGATGCTACATTTCCTCTAATTTACTCCATTCCTATCAAATTCTATATGTCTGCTAATTTCTACTCTCTATATGTACTAAAGTCTCTATTATGAACAAGTCTGCAATTCCAGCTGCTCATCGTTCACATCAAACTTCCACATCTCCACGTCTCTCCTCCTTCGGCTCATCTGCTTCTCTGTATTAAGCAAGATCTAAATATCTTCATATTCTGCAGAATACCAGACTCTCTGCATTCACGCTAACTTCAATGTCGCAGTATGTGTAGATTTCAATAAAACTAAATTTCTCTGTTTTGCGAAATAGCAATTGGTCAAGTTCTAATATTTTCTCTAACTGTAGATATTTCTCATTCTGTATAAGATAAAAATTTACCAATTCTATGAACTTCACGTCTTGTAGATGCTACACTTCATCTAATTTACTCCATTCCTATCAAATTCAATATCTCTACTATTTCCTACTTCCTATATGTATTAAAGTCTCTGTTATGAACATGTCTGCAATTCCAGCTGCTCATCGTTCACATCAAACTTCAACATCTCCATTTCTCTCCTCCTTCATCCAATCTAGTTCTCTGTATTAAGCAAGATCTAAATTTCTACATATTACTCACATTCTGCAGATTACCAGATTCTCTGCATTCACGCTAATTTCAATATCTCAGAATGCGTACATTTCACGAAAACTAAGTTTCTCTGTCTTCCAAAATGGCAATTGGTAAAGTTCTAACATTTTCTGTATTTGTAGATATTTCTCATTCTGTATAAGAGCAAAATCTACCAGTTCTATGAAATTCAAGCCTTGTAGATGCTAAACTTTCTCTAAATGTCTAAGTTTCTCCATTCCTATCAAATTCTATATCTCTACTAATTTCTATTCTCTATATGTATTAAAGTCTCTATTATGCACAAGTCTGCAATTCCAACTGCTCATCGTTCACATTAAACTTCAACATCTCCATTTCTCTCTTCCTTCAGCAAATCTGGTTCTCTGTATTAAGCAGGATCTAAATTTCTTCATATTCTGCAGATTACCAGATTCTCTGCATTCACGCTAACTTCAATATCTCAGTATGCGTAGATTTCCAGAAAACTAACATTCTCTGTCTTGCTAAATGGCAATTGGTCAAGTTATAACATTATCTCTATCTTCAGATATTTCTCATTCTGTATAAGAGTAAAATCTACCATTTCTATGAACTTCACGTCTTGTAGATGCTACAATTCATCTAATTTACTCCACTCCTATCAAATTCTATATTTCTACTAATTTCTACTCTCTCTATGTACAAAGGTCTCTGTTATGAACAAGTCTGCAATTCCAGCTGCTCATCGTTCACATCAAACTTCAACATCTCCATTTCTCTCCTCCTTCATCCATTCTAGTTCTCTGTATTAAGCAAGATCTAAATTTCTACATATTACTCAAAAAATGCAGATTACCAGATTCTCTGCATTCACGCTAATTTCAATATCTCAGAATGCGTACATTTCAACTTTCTCTGTCTTCCAAAATGGCAATTGGTAAAATTCTAACATTTTCTGCATTTGTTGATATTTCTCATTCTGTATAAGAGCAAAATCTACCAATTCTTGAAATTCAAGCCTTGTAGTTGCTAAACATTCTCTAAATGTCTAAGTTTCTCCATTCCTATCAAATTCTATATCTCTACTAATTTGTATTCTCTATATGTATTATCTCTCTGTTATGAACAAGTCTGCAATTCCAGCTGCTCAGTGTTCACATTAAACTTCAACATCTCCATTTCTCTCTTCCTTCAGCAAATCTGGTTCTCTGTATTAAGCAAGATCTAAATTTCTTCATATTCTGCAGATTACCAGATTCTCTGCATTCACGCTAACTTCAATATCTCAGTATGCGTAGATTTCCATAAAACTAACTTTCTCTGTCTTGCTAAATGGCAATTGGTCAAGTTTTAACATTATCTCTATCTTCAGATATTTCTCATTCTGTATACGAGAAAAATCTTCCAATTCTCTGAACTTCACGTCTTGTAGATGCTACATTTCCTCTAATTTACTCCATTCCTATCAAATTCTATATGTCTGCTAATTTCTACTCTCTATATGTACTAAAGTCTCTATTATGAACAAGTCTGCAATTCCAGCTGCTCATCGTTCACATCAAACTTCCACATCTCCACGTCTCTCCTCCTTCGGCTCATCTGCTTCTCTGTATTAAGCAAGATCTAAATATCTTCATATTCTGCAGAATACCAGACTCTCTGCATTCACGCTAACTTCAATGTCGCAGTATGTGTAGATTTCAATAAAACTAAATTTCTCTGTTTTGCGAAATAGCAATTGGTCAAGTTCTAATATTTTCTCTAACTGTAGATATTTCTCATTCTGTATAAGATAAAAATTTACCAATTCTATGAACTTCACGTCTTGTAGATGCTACACTTCATCTAATTTACTCCATTCCTATCAAATTCAATATCTCTACTATTTCCTACTTCCTATATGTATTAAAGTCTCTGTTATGAACATGTCTGCAATTCCAGCTGCTCATCGTTCACATCAAACTTCAACATCTCCATTTCTCTCCTCCTTCATCCAATCTAGTTCTCTGTATTAAGCAAGATCTAAATTTCTACATATTACTCACATTCTGCAGATTACCAGATTCTCTGCATTCACGCTAATTTCAATATCTCAGAATGCGTACATTTCACGAAAACTAAGTTTCTCTGTCTTCCAAAATGGCAATTGGTAAAGTTCTAACATTTTCTGTATTTGTAGATATTTCTCATTCTGTATAAGAGCAAAATCTACCAATTCTATGAAATTCAAGCCTTGCAGATGCTAAACTTTCTCTAAATGTCTAAGTTTCTCCATTCCTATCAAATTCTATATCTCTACTAATTTCTATTCTCTATATGTATTAAAGTCTCTATTATGCACAAGTCTGCAATTCCAACTGCTCATCGTTCACATTAAACTTCAACATCTCCATTTCTCTCTTCCTTCAGCAAATCTGGTTCTCTGTATTAAGCAGGATCTAAATTTCTTCATATTCTGCAGATTACCAGATTCTCTGCATTCACGCTAACTTCAATATCTCAGTATGCGTAGATTTCCAGAAAACTAACATTCTCTGTCTTGCTAAATGGCAATTGGTCAAGTTATAACATTATCTCTATCTTCAGATATTTCTCATTCTGTATAAGAGTAAAATCTACCATTTCTATGAACTTCACGTCTTGTAGATGCTACAATTCATCTAATTTACTCCACTCCTATCAAATTCTATATTTCTACTAATTTCTACTCTCTCTATGTACAAAGGTCTCTGTTATGAACAAGTCTGCAATTCCAGCTGCTCATCGTTCACATCAAACTTCAACATCTCCATTTCTCTCCTCCTTCATCCATTCTAGTTCTCTGTATTAAGCAAGATCTAAATTTCTACATATTACTCAAAAAATGCAGATTACCAGATTCTCTGCATTCACGCTAATTTCAATATCTCAGAATGCGTACATTTCAACTTTCTCTGTCTTCCAAAATGGCAATTGGTAAAATTCTAACATTTTCTGCATTTGTTGATATTTCTCATTCTGTATAAGAGCAAAATCTACCAATTCTTGAAATTCAAGCCTTGTAGTTGCTAAACATTCTCTAAATGTCTAAGTTTCTCCATTCCTATCAAATTCTATATCTCTACTAATTTGTATTCTCTATATGTATTATCTCTCTGTTATGAACAAGTCTGCAATTCCAGCTGCTCAGTGTTCACATTAAACTTCAACATCTCCATTTCTCTCTTCCTTCAGCAAATCTGGTTCTCTGTATTAAGCAAGATCTAAATTTCTTCATATTCTGCAGATTACCAGATTCTC
Source organism: Carcharodon carcharias (assembly GCF_017639515.1). Taxonomy (NCBI): domain Eukaryota; kingdom Metazoa; phylum Chordata; class Chondrichthyes; order Lamniformes; family Lamnidae; genus Carcharodon; species Carcharodon carcharias. The sequence continues at coordinate 124,786,512 of NC_054477.1, forward strand.
TGCATTCACGCTAACTTCAATATCTCAGTATGCGTAGATTTCCATAAAACTAACTTTCTCTGTCTTGCTAAATGGCAATTGGTCAAGTTTTAACATTATCTCTATCTTCAGATATTTCTCATTCTGTATACGAGAAAAATCTTCCAATTCTCTGAACTTCACGTCTTGTAGATGCTACATTTCCTCTAATTTACTCCATTCCTATCAAATTCTATATGTCTGCTAATTTCTACTCTCTATATGTACTAAAGTCTCTATTATGAACAAGTCTGCAATTCCAGCTGCTCATCGTTCACATCAAACTTCCACATCTCCACGTCTCTCCTCCTTCGGCTCATCTGCTTCTCTGTATTAAGCAAGATCTAAATATCTTCATATTCTGCAGAATACCAGACTCTCTGCATTCACGCTAACTTCAATGTCGCAGTATGTGTAGATTTCAATAAAACTAAATTTCTCTGTTTTGCGAAATAGCAATTGGTCAAGTTCTAATATTTTCTCTAACTGTAGATATTTCTCATTCTGTATAAGATAAAAATTTACCAATTCTATGAACTTCACGTCTTGTAGATGCTACACTTCATCTAATTTACTCCATTCCTATCAAATTCAATATCTCTACTATTTCCTACTTCCTATATGTATTAAAGTCTCTGTTATGAACATGTCTGCAATTCCAGCTGCTCATCGTTCACATCAAACTTCAACATCTCCATTTCTCTCCTCCTTCATCCAATCTAGTTCTCTGTATTAAGCAAGATCTAAATTTCTACATATTACTCACATTCTGCAGATTACCAGATTCTCTGCATTCACGCTAATTTCAATATCTCAGAATGCGTACATTTCACGAAAACTAAGTTTCTCTGTCTTCCAAAATGGCAATTGGTAAAGTTCTAACATTTTCTGTATTTGTAGATATTTCTCATTCTGTATAAGAGCAAAATCTACCAGTTCTATGAAATTCAAGCCTTGTAGATGCTAAACTTTCTCTAAATGTCTAAGTTTCTCCATTCCTATCAAATTCTATATCTCTACTAATTTCTATTCTCTATATGTATTAAAGTCTCTATTATGCACAAGTCTGCAATTCCAACTGCTCATCGTTCACATTAAACTTCAACATCTCCATTTCTCTCTTCCTTCAGCAAATCTGGTTCTCTGTATTAAGCAGGATCTAAATTTCTTCATATTCTGCAGATTACCAGATTCTCTGCATTCACGCTAACTTCAATATCTCAGTATGCGTAGATTTCCAGAAAACTAACATTCTCTGTCTTGCTAAATGGCAATTGGTCAAGTTATAACATTATCTCTATCTTCAGATATTTCTCATTCTGTATAAGAGTAAAATCTACCATTTCTATGAACTTCACGTCTTGTAGATGCTACAATTCATCTAATTTACTCCACTCCTATCAAATTCTATATTTCTACTAATTTCTACTCTCTCTATGTACAAAGGTCTCTGTTATGAACAAGTCTGCAATTCCAGCTGCTCATCGTTCACATCAAACTTCAACATCTCCATTTCTCTCCTCCTTCATCCATTCTAGTTCTCTGTATTAAGCAAGATCTAAATTTCTACATATTACTCAAAAAATGCAGATTACCAGATTCTCTGCATTCACGCTAATTTCAATATCTCAGAATGCGTACATTTCAACTTTCTCTGTCTTCCAAAATGGCAATTGGTAAAATTCTAACATTTTCTGCATTTGTTGATATTTCTCATTCTGTATAAGAGCAAAATCTACCAATTCTTGAAATTCAAGCCTTGTAGTTGCTAAACATTCTCTAAATGTCTAAGTTTCTCCATTCCTATCAAATTCTATATCTCTACTAATTTGTATTCTCTATATGTATTATCTCTCTGTTATGAACAAGTCTGCAATTCCAGCTGCTCAGTGTTCACATTAAACTTCAACATCTCCATTTCTCTCTTCCTTCAGCAAATCTGGTTCTCTGTATTAAGCAAGATCTAAATTTCTTCATATTCTGCAGATTACCAGATTCTCTGCATTCACGCTAACTTCAATATCTCAGTATGCGTAGATTTCCATAAAACTAACTTTCTCTGTCTTGCTAAATGGCAATTGGTCAAGTTTTAACATTATCTCTATCTTCAGATATTTCTCATTCTGTATACGAGAAAAATCTTCCAATTCTCTGAACTTCACGTCTTGTAGATGCTACATTTCCTCTAATTTACTCCATTCCTATCAAATTCTATATGTCTGCTAATTTCTACTCTCTATATGTACTAAAGTCTCTATTATGAACAAGTCTGCAATTCCAGCTGCTCATCGTTCACATCAAACTTCCACATCTCCACGTCTCTCCTCCTTCGGCTCATCTGCTTCTCTGTATTAAGCAAGATCTAAATATCTTCATATTCTGCAGAATACCAGACTCTCTGCATTCACGCTAACTTCAATGTCGCAGTATGTGTAGATTTCAATAAAACTAAATTTCTCTGTTTTGCGAAATAGCAATTGGTCAAGTTCTAATATTTTCTCTAACTGTAGATATTTCTCATTCTGTATAAGATAAAAATTTACCAATTCTATGAACTTCACGTCTTGTAGATGCTACACTTCATCTAATTTACTCCATTCCTATCAAATTCAATATCTCTACTATTTCCTACTTCCTATATGTATTAAAGTCTCTGTTATGAACATGTCTGCAATTCCAGCTGCTCATCGTTCACATCAAACTTCAACATCTCCATTTCTCTCCTCCTTCATCCAATCTAGTTCTCTGTATTAAGCAAGATCTAAATTTCTACATATTACTCACATTCTGCAGATTACCAGATTCTCTGCATTCACGCTAATTTCAATATCTCAGAATGCGTACATTTCCAGAAAACTAACATTCTCTGTCTTGCTAAATGGCAATTGGTCAAGTTATAACATTATCTCTATCTTCAGATATTTCTCATTCTGTATAAGAGTAAAATCTACCATTTCTATGAACTTCACGTCTTGTAGATGCTACAATTCATCTAATTTACTCCACTCCTATCAAATTCTATATTTCTACTAATTTCTACTCTCTCTATGTACTAAGGTCTCTGTTATGAACAAGTCTGCAATTCCAGCTGCTCATCGTTCACATCAAACTTCAACATCTCCATTTCTCTCCTCCTTCATCCATTCTAGTTCTCTGTATTAAGCAAGATCTAAATTTCTACATATTACTCAAAAAATGCAGATTACCAGATTCTCTGCATTCACGCTAATTTCAATATCTCAGAATGCGTACATTTCAACTTTCTCTGTCTTCCAAAATGGCAATTGGTAAAATTCTAACATTTTCTGCATTTGTTGATATTTCTCATTCTGTATAAGAGCAAAATCTACCAGTTCTATGAAATTCAAGCCTTGTAGATGCTAAACTTTCTCTAAATGTCTAAGTTTCTCCATTCCTATCAAATTCTATATCTCTACTAATTTCTATTCTCTATATGTATTAAAGTCTCTATTATGCACAAGTCTGCAATTCCAACTGCTCAGTGTTCACATTAAACTTCAACATCTCCATTTCTCTCTTCCTTCAGCAAATCTGGTTCTCTGTATTAAGCAGGATCTAAATTTCTTCATATTCTGCAGATTACCAGATTCTCTGCATTCACGCTAACTTCAATATCTCAGTATGCGTAGATTTCCAGAAAACTAACATTCTCTGTCTTGCTAAATGGCAATTGGTCAAGTTATAACATTATCTCTATCTTCAGATATTTCTCATTCTGTATAAGAGTAAAATCTACCATTTCTATGAACTTCACGTCTTGTAGATGCTACAATTCATCTAATTTACTCCACTCCTATCAAATTCTATATTTCTACTAATTTCTACTCTCTCTATGTACTAAGGTCTCTGTTATGAACAAGTCTGCAATTCCAGCTGCTCATCGTTCACATCAAACTTCAACATCTCCATTTCTCTCCTCCTTCATCCATTCTAGTTCTCTGTATTAAGCAAGATCTAAATTTCTACATATTACTCAAAAAATGCAGATTACCAGATTCTCTGCATTCACGCTAATTTCAATATCTCAGAATGCGTACATTTCAACTTTCTCTGTCTTCCAAAATGGCAATTGGTAAAATTCTAACATTTTCTGCATTTGTTGATATTTCTCATTCTGTATAAGAGCAAAATCTACCAATTCTTGAAATTCAAGCCTTGTAGTTGCTAAACATTCTCTAAATGTCTAAGTTTCTCCATTCCTATCAAATTCTATATCTCTACTAATTTGTATTCTCTATATGTATTATCTCTCTGTTATGAACAAGTCTGCAATTCCAGCTGCTCAGTGTTCACATTAAACTTCAACATCTCCATTTCTCTCTTCCTTCAGCAAATCTGGTTCTCTGTATTAAGCAAGATCTAAATTTCTTCATATTCTGCAGATTACCAGATTCTCTGCATTCACGCTAACTTCAATATCTCAGTATGCGTAGATTTCCATAAAACTAACTTTCTCTGTCTTGCTAAATGGCAATTGGTCAAGTTTTAACATTATCTCTATCTTCAGATATTTCTCATTCTGTATACGAGAAAAATCTTCCAATTCTCTGAACTTCACGTCTTGTAGATGCTACATTTCCTCTAATTTACTCCATTCCTATCAAATTCTATATGTCTGCTAATTTCTACTCTCTATATGTACTAAAGTCTCTATTATGAACAAGTCTGCAATTCCAGCTGCTCATCGTTCACATCAAACTTCCACATCTCCACGTCTCTCCTCCTTCGGCTCATCTGCTTCTCTGTATTAAGCAAGATCTAAATATCTTCATATTCTGCAGAATACCAGACTCTCTGCATTCACGCTAACTTCAATGTCGCAGTATGTGTAGATTTCAATAAAACTAAATTTCTCTGTTTTGCGAAATAGCAATTGGTCAAGTTCTAATATTTTCTCTAACTGTAGATATTTCTCATTCTGTATAAGATAAAAATTTACCAATTCTATGAACTTCACGTCTTGTAGATGCTACACTTCATCTAATTTACTCCATTCCTATCAAATTCAATATCTCTACTATTTCCTACTTCCTATATGTATTAAAGTCTCTGTTATGAACATGTCTGCAATTCCAGCTGCTCATCGTTCACATCAAACTTCAACATCTCCATTTCTCTCCTCCTTCATCCAATCTAGTTCTCTGTATTAAGCAAGATCTAAATTTCTACATATTACTCACATTCTGCAGATTACCAGATTCTCTGCATTCACGCTAATTTCAATATCTCAGAATGCGTACATTTCACGAAAACTAAGTTTCTCTGTCTTCCAAAATGGCAATTGGTAAAGTTCTAACATTTTCTGTATTTGTAGATATTTCTCATTCTGTATAAGAGCAAAATCTACCAGTTCTATGAAATTCAAGCCTTGTAGATGCTAAACTTTCTCTAAATGTCTAAGTTTCTCCATTCCTATCAAATTCTATATCTCTACTAATTTCTATTCTCTATATGTATTAAAGTCTCTATTATGCACAAGTCTGCAATTCCAACTGCTCATCGTTCACATTAAACTTCAACATCTCCATTTCTCTCTTCCTTCAGCAAATCTGGTTCTCTGTATTAAGCAGGATCTAAATTTCTTCATATTCTGCAGCTTACCAGATTCTCTGCATTCACGCTAACTTCAATATCTCAGTATGCGTAGATTTCCAGAAAACTAACATTCTCTGTCTTGCTAAATGGCAATTGGTCAAGTTATAACATTATCTCTATCTTCAGATATTTCTCATTCTGTATAAGAGTAAAATCTACCATTTCTATGAACTTCACGTCTTGTAGATGCTACAATTCATCTAATTTACTCCACTCCTATCAAATTCTATATTTCTACTAATTTCTACTCTCTCTATGTACAAAGGTCTCTGTTATGAACAAGTCTGCAATTCCAGCTGCTCATCGTTCACATCAAACTTCAACATCTCCATTTCTCTCCTCCTTCATCCATTCTAGTTCTCTGTATTAAGCAAGATCTAAATTTCTACATATTACTCAAAAAATGCAGATTACCAGATTCTCTGCATTCACGCTAATTTCAATATCTCAGAATGCGTACATTTCAACTTTCTCTGTCTTCCAAAATGGCAATTGGTAAAATTCTAACATTTTCTGCATTTGTTGATATTTCTCATTCTGTATAAGAGCAAAATCTACCAATTCTTGAAATTCAAGCCTTGTAGTTGCTAAACATTCTCTAAATGTCTAAGTTTCTCCATTCCTATCAAATTCTATATCTCTACTAATTTGTATTCTCTATATGTATTATCTCTCTGTTATGAACAAGTCTGCAATTCCAGCTGCTCAGTGTTCACATTAAACTTCAACATCTCCATTTCTCTCTTCCTTCAGCAAATCTGGTTCTCTGTATTAAGCAAGATCTAAATTTCTTCATATTCTGCAGATTACCAGATTCTCTGCATTCACGCTAACTTCAATATCTCAGTATGCGTAGATTTCCATAAAACTAACTTTCTCTGTCTTGCTAAATGGCAATTGGTCAAGTTTTAACATTATCTCTATCTTCAGATATTTCTCATTCTGTATACGAGAAAAATCTTCCAATTCTCTGAACTTCACGTCTTGTAGATGCTACATTTCCTCTAATTTACTCCATTCCTATCAAATTCTATATGTCTGCTAATTTCTACTCTCTATATGTACTAAAGTCTCTATTATGAACAAGTCTGCAATTCCAGCTGCTCATCGTTCACATCAAACTTCCACATCTCCACGTCTCTCCTCCTTCGGCTCATCTGCTTCTCTGTATTAAGCAAGATCTAAATATCTTCATATTCTGCAGAATACCAGACTCTCTGCATTCACGCTAACTTCAATGTCGCAGTATGTGTAGATTTCAATAAAACTAAATTTCTCTGTTTTGCGAAATAGCAATTGGTCAAGTTCTAATATTTTCTCTAACTGTAGATATTTCTCATTCTGTATAAGATAAAAATTTACCAATTCTATGAACTTCACGTCTTGTAGATGCTACACTTCATCTAATTTACTCCATTCCTATCAAATTCAATATCTCTACTATTTCCTACTTCCTATATGTATTAAAGTCTCTGTTATGAACATGTCTGCAATTCCAGCTGCTCATCGTTCACATCAAACTTCAACATCTCCATTTCTCTCCTCCTTCATCCAATCTAGTTCTCTGTATTAAGCAAGATCTAAATTTCTACATATTACTCACATTCTGCAGATTACCAGATTCTCTGCATTCACGCTAATTTCAATATCTCAGAATGCGTACATTTCACGAAAACTAAGTTTCTCTGTCTTCCAAAATGGCAATTGGTAAAGTTCTAACATTTTCTGTATTTGTAGATATTTCTCATTCTGTATAAGAGCAAAATCTACCAGTTCTATGAAATTCAAGCCTTGTAGATGCTAAACTTTCTCTAAATGTCTAAGTTTCTCCATTCCTATCAAATTCTATATCTCTACTAATTTCTATTCTCTATATGTATTAAAGTCTCTATTATGCACAAGTCTGCAATTCCAACTGCTCATCGTTCACATTAAACTTCAACATCTCCATTTCTCTCTTCCTTCAGCAAATCTGGTTCTCTGTATTAAGCAGGATCTAAATTTCTTCATATTCTGCAGCTTACCAGATTCTCTGCATTCACGCTAACTTCAATATCTCAGTATGCGTAGATTTCCAGAAAACTAACATTCTCTGTCTTGCTAAATGGCAATTGGTCAAGTTATAACATTATCTCTATCTTCAGATATTTCTCATTCTGTATAAGAGTAAAATCTACCATTTCTATGAACTTCACGTCTTGTAGATGCTACAATTCATCTAATTTACTCCACTCCTATCAAATTCTATATTTCTACTAATTTCTACTCTCTCTATGTACAAAGGTCTCTGTTATGAACAAGTCTGCAATTCCAGCTGCTCATCGTTCACATCAAACTTCAACATCTCCATTTCTCTCCTCCTTCATCCATTCTAGTTCTCTGTATTAAGCAAGATCTAAATTTCTACATATTACTCAAAAAATGCAGATTACCAGATTCTCTGCATTCACGCTAATTTCAATATCTCAGAATGCGTACATTTCAACTTTCTCTGTCTTCCAAAATGGCAATTGGTAAAATTCTAACATTTTCTGCATTTGTTGATATTTCTCATTCTGTATAAGAGCAAAATCTACCAATTCTTGAAATTCAAGCCTTGTAGTTGCTAAACATTCTCTAAATGTCTAAGTTTCTCCATTCCTATCAAATTCTATATCTCTACTAATTTGTATTCTCTATATGTATTATCTCTCTGTTATGAACAAGTCTGCAATTCCAGCTGCTCAGTGTTCACATTAAACTTCAACATCTCCATTTCTCTCTTCCTTCAGCAAATCTGGTTCTCTGTATTAAGCAAGATCTAAATATCTTCATATTCTGCAGAATACCAGACTCTCTGCATTCACGCTAACTTCAATGTCGCAGTATGTGTAGATTTCAATAAAACTAAATTTCTCTGTTTTGCGAAATAGCAATTGGTCAAGTTCTAATATTTTCTCTAACTGTAGATATTTCTCATTCTGTATAAGATAAAAATTTACCAATTCTATGAACTTCACGTCTTGTAGATGCTACACTTCATCTAATTTACTCCATTCCTATCAAATTCAATATCTCTACTATTTCCTACTTCCTATATGTATTAAAGTCTCTGTTATGAACATGTCTGCAATTCCAGCTGCTCATCGTTCACATCAAACTTCAACATCTCCATTTCTCTCCTCCTTCATCCAATCTAGTTCTCTGTATTAAGCAAGATCTAAATTTCTACATATTACTCACATTCTGCAGATTACCAGATTCTCTGCATTCACGCTAATTTCAATATCTCAGAATGCGTACATTTCACGAAAACTAAGTTTCTCTGTCTTCCAAAATGGCAATTGGTAAAGTTCTAACATTTTCTGTATTTGTAGATATTTCTCATTCTGTATAAGAGCAAAATCTACCAGTTCTATGAAATTCAAGCCTTGTAGATGCTAAACTTTCTCTAAATGTCTAAGTTTCTCCATTCCTATCAAATTCTATATCTCTACTAATTTCTATTCTCTATATGTATTAAAGTCTCTATTATGCACAAGTCTGCAATTCCAACTGCTCATCGTTCACATTAAACTTCAACATCTCCATTTCTCTCTTCCTTCAGCAAATCTGGTTCTCTGTATTAAGCAAGATCTAAATTTCTTCATATTCTGCAGATTACCAGATTCTCTGCATTCACGCTAACTTCAATATCTCAGTATGCGTAGATTTCCAGAAAACTAACATTCTCTGTCTTGCTAAATGGCAATTGGTCAAGTTATAACATTATCTCTATCTTCAGATATTTCTCATTCTGTATAAGAGTAAAATCTACCATTTCTATGAACTTCACGTCTTGTAGATGCTACAATTCATCTAATTTACTCCACTCCTATCAAATTCTATATTTCTACTAATTTCTACTCTCTCTATGTACAAAGGTCTCTGTTATGAACAAGTCTGCAATTCCAGCTGCTCATCGTTCACATCAAACTTCAACATCTCCATTTCTCTCCTCCTTCATCCATTCTAGTTCTCTGTATTAAGCAAGATCTAAATTTCTACATATTACTCAAAAAATGCAGATTACCAGATTCTCTGCATTCACGCTAATTTCAATATCTCAAAAGCGAACATTTCAACTTTCTCTGTCTTCCAAAATGGCAATTGGTAAAGTTCTAACATTTTCTGCATTTGTTGATATTTCTCATTCTGTATAAGAGCAAAATCTACCAATTCTTGAAATTCAAGCCTTGTAGTTGCTAAACATTCTCTAAATGTCTAAGTTTCTCCATTCCTATCAAATTCTATATCTCTACTAATTTGTATTCTCTATATGTATTATCTCTCTGTTATGAACAAGTCTGCAATTCCAGCTGCTCAGTGTTCACATTAAACTTCAACATCTCCCTTTCTCTCTTCCTTCAGCAAATCTGGTTCTCTGTATTAAGCAAGATCTAAATTTCTTCATATTCTGCAGATTACCAGATTCTCTGCATTCACGCTAACTTCAATATCTCAGTATGCGTAGATTTCCATAAAACTAACTTTCTCTGTCTTGCTAAATGGCAATTGGTCAAGTTATAACATTTTCTCTATCTTCAGATATTTCTCATTCTGTATAAGAGAAAAATCTACCAATTCTATGAACTTCACGTCTTGTAGATGCTACAATTCATCTAATTTACTCCATTCCTATCAAATTCTATATCTCTACTAATTTCTACTCTCTCTATGTACAAAGGTCTCTGTTATGAACAAGTCTGCAATTCCAGCTGCTCATCGTTCACATCAAACTTCCACATCTCCACGTCTCTCCTCCTTCGGCTCATCTGCTTCTCTGTATTAAGCAAGATCTAAATATCTTCATATTCTGCAGAATACCAGACTCTCTGCATTCACGCTAACTTCAATGTCGCAGTATGTGTAGATTTCAATAAAACTAAATTTCTCTGTTTTGCGAAATAGCAATTGGTCAAGTTCTAATATTTTCTCTAACTGTAGATATTTCTCATTCTGTATAAGATAAAAATTTACCAATTCTATGAACTTCACGTCTTGTAGATGCTACACTTCATCTAATTTACTCCATTCCTATCAAATTCAATATCTCTACTATTTCCTACTTCCTATATGTATTAAAGTCTCTGTTATGAACATGTCTGCAATTCCAGCTGCTCATCGTTCACATCAAACTTCAACATCTCCATTTCTCTCCTCCTTCATCCAATCTAGTTCTCTGTATTAAGCAAGATCTAAATTTCTACATATTACTCAAAATATGCAGATTACCAGATTCTCTGCATTCACGCTAATTTCAATATCTCAGAATGCGTACATTTCAACTTTCTCTGTCTTCCAAAATGGCAATTGGTAAAGTTCTAACATTTTCTGCATTTGTTGATATTTCTTATTCTGTATAAGAGCAAAATCTACCAATTCTATGAAATTCAAGCCTTGTAGTTGCTAAACGTTCTCTAAATGTCTACGTTTCTCCATTCCTATCAAATTCTATATCTCTACTAATTTCTATTCTCTATATTGATTAAAGGCTCTATGATGCACAAGTCTGCAATTCCAGCTGCTCAGTGTTCACATTAAACTTCAACATCTCCATTTCTCTCTTCCTTCAGCAAATCTGGTTCTCTGTATTAAGCAAGATCTAAATTTCTTCATATTCTGCAGATTACCAGATTCTCTGCATTCACGCTAACTTCAATATCTCAGTATGCGTAGATTTCCATAAAACTAACTTTCTCTGTCTTGCTAAATGGCAATTGGTCAAGTTTTAACATTATCTCTATCTTCAGATATTTCTCATTCTGTATAAGAGAAAAATCTTCCAATTCTCTGAACTTCACGTCTTGTAGATGCTACATTTCCTCTAATTTACTCCATTCCTATCAAATTCTATATGTCTGCTAATTTCTACTCTCTATATGTACTAAAGTCTCTATTATGAACAAGTCTGCAATTCCAGCTGCTCATCGTTCACATCAAACTTCCACATCTCCACGTCTCTCCTCCTTCGGCTCATCTGCTTCTCTGTATTAAGCAAGATCTAAATATCTTCATATTCTGCAGAATACCAGACTCTCTGCATTCACGCTAACTTCAATGTCGCAGTATGTGTAGATTTCAATAAAACTAAATTTCTCTGTTTTGCGAAATAGCAATTGGTCAAGTTCTAATATTTTCTCTAACTGTAGATATTTCTCATTCTGTATAAGATAAAAATTTACCAATTCTATGAACTTCACGTCTTGTAGATGCTACACTTCATCTAATTTACTCCATTCCTATCAAATTCTATATCTCTACTATTTCTACTCTCTATATGTACTAAAGTCTCTGTTATGAACAAGTCTGCAATTCCAGCTGCTCATCGTTCACATCAAACTTCAACATCTCCATTTCTCTCCTCCTTCATCCATTCTAGTTCTCTGTATTAAGCAAGATCTAAATTTCTACATATTACTCAAAAAATGCAGATTACCAGATTCTCTGCATTCACGCTAATTTCAATATCTCAGAATGCGTACATTTCAACTTTCTCTGTCTTCCAAAATGGCAATTGGTAAAATTCTAACATTTTCTGCATTTGTTGATATTTCTCATTCTGTATAAGAGCAAAATCTACCAATTCTTGAAATTCAAGCCTTGTAGTTGCTAAACATTCTCTAAATGTCTAAGTTTCTCCATTCCTATCAAATTCTATATCTCTACTAATTTGTATTCTCTATATGTATTACTCTCTGTTATGAACAAGTCTGCAATTCCAGCTGCTCAGTGTTCACATTAAACTTCAACATCTCCATTTCTCTCTTCCTTCAGCAAATCTGGTTCTCTGTATTAAGCAAGATCTAAATTTCTTCATATTCTGCAGATTACCAGATTCTCTGCATTCACGCTAACTTCAATATCTCAGTATGCGTAGATTTCCATAAAACTAACTTTCTCTGTCTTGCTAAATGGCAATTGGTCAAGTTTTAACATTATCTCTATCTTCAGATATTTCTCATTCTGTATAAGAGAAAAATCTTCCAATTCTCTGAACTTCACGTCTTGTAGATGCTACATTTCCTCTAATTTACTCCATTCCTATCAAATTCTATATGTCTGCTAATTTCTACTCTCTATATGTACTAAAGTCTCTATTATGAACAAGTCTGCAATTCCAGCTGCTCATCGTTCACATCAAACTTCCACATCTCCACGTCTCTCCTCCTTCGGCTCATCTGCTTCTCTGTATTAAGCAAGATCTAAATATCTTCATATTCTGCAGAATACCAGACTCTCTGCATTCACGCTAACTTCAATGTCGCAGTATGTGTAGATTTCAATAAAACTAAATTTCTCTGTTTTGCGAAATAGCAATTGGTCAAGTTCTAATATTTTCTCTAACTGTAGATATTTCTCATTCTGTATAAGATAAAAATTTACCAATTCTATGAACTTCACGTCTTGTAGATGCTACACTTCATCTAATTTACTCCATTCCTATCAAATTCAATATCTCTACTATTTCCTACTTCCTATATGTATTAAAGTCTCTGTTATGAACATGTCTGCAATTCCAGCTGCTCATCGTTCACATCAAACTTCAACATCTCCATTTCTCTCCTCCTTCATCCAATCTAGTTCTCTGTATTAAGCAAGATCTAAATTTCTACATATTACTCACATTCTGCAGATTACCAGATTCTCTGCATTCACGCTAATTTCAATATCTCAGAATGCGTACATTTCACGAAAACTAAGTTTCTCTGTCTTCCAAAATGGCAATTGGTAAAGTTCTAACATTTTCTGTATTTGTAGATATTTCTCATTCTGTATAAGAGCAAAATCTACCAGTTCTATGAAATTCAAGCCTTGTAGATGCTAAACTTTCTCTAAATGTCTAAGTTTCTCCATTCCTATCAAATTCTATATCTCTACTAATTTCTATTCTCTATATGTATTAAAGTCTCTATTATGAACAAGTCTGCAATTCCAACTGCTCATCGTTCACATTAAACTTCAACATCTCCATTTCTCTCTTCCTTCAGCAAATCTGGTTCTCTGTATTAAGCAGGATCTAAATTTCTTCATATTCTGCAGCTTACCAGATTCTCTGCATTCACGCTAACTTCAATATCTCAGTATGCGTAGATTTCCAGAAAACTAACTTTCTCTGTCTTGCTAAATGGCAATTGGTCAAGTTATAACATTATCTCTATCTTCAGATATTTCTCATTCTGTATAAGAGTAAAATCTACCATTTCTATGAACTTCACGTCTTGTAGCTGCTACAATTCCTCTAATTTACTCCACTCCTATCAAGTTCTATATTTCTACTAATTTCTACTCTCTCTATGTACTAAGGTCTCTGTTATGAACAAGTCTGCAATTCCAGCTGCTCATCGTTCACATCAAACTTCAACATCTCCATTTCTCTCTTCCTTCATCCATTCTAGTTCTCTGTATTAAGCAAGATCTAAATTTCTACATATTACTCAAAAAATGCAGATTACCAGATTCTCTGCATTCACGCTAATTTCAATATCTCAGAATGCGTACATTTCAACTTTCTCTGTCTTCCAAAATGGCAATTGGTAAAATTCTAACATTTTCTGCATTTGTTGATATTTCTCATTCTGTATAAGAGCAAAATCTACCAATTCTTGAAATTCAAGCCTTGTAGTTGCTAAACATTCTCTAAATGTCTAAGTTTCTCCATTCCTATCAAATTCTATATCTCTACTAATTTGTATTCTCTATATGTATTATCTCTCTGTTATGAACAAGTCTGCAATTCCAGCTGCTCAGTGTTCACATTAAACTTCAACATCTCCATTTCTCTCTTCCTTCAGCAAATCTGGTTCTCTGTATTAAGCAAGATCTAAATTTCTTCATATTCTGCAGATTACCAGATTCTCTGCATTCACGCTAACTTCAATATCTCAGTATGCGTAGATTTCCATAAAACTAACTTTCTCTGTCTTGCTAAATGGCAATTGGTCAAGTTATAACATTATCTCTATCTTCAGATATTTCTCATTCTGTATAAGAGAAAAATCTTCCAATTCTATGAACTTCACGTCTTGTAGATGCTACATTCATCTAATTTACTCCATTCCTATCAAATTCTATATCTCTACTAATTTCTACTCTCTATATGTACTAAAGTCTCTGTTATGAACAAGTCTGCAATTCCAGCTGCTCATCGTTCACATCAAACTTCCACATCTCCACTTCTCTCCTCCTTCGGCTCATCTGCTTCTCTGTATTAAGCAAGATCTAAATATCTTCATATTCTGCAGAATACCAGACTCTCTGCATTCACACTAACTTCAATGTCGCAGTATGTGTAGATTTCAATAAAACTAATTTCTCTGTTTTGCGAAATAGCAATTGGTCAAGTTCTAATATTTTCTCTAACTGTAGATATTTCTCATTCTGTATAAGATAAAAATTTACCAATTCTATGAACTTCACGTCTTGTAGATGCTACACTTCATCTAATTTACTCCATTCCTATCAAATTCAATATCTCTACTATTTCCTACTTCCTATATGTATTAAAGTCTCTGTTATGAACATGTCTGCAATTCCAGCTGCTCATCGTTCACATCAAACTTCAACATCTCCATTTCTCTCCTCCTTCATCCAATCTAGTTCTCTGTATTAAGCAAGATCTAAATTTCTACATATTACTCACATTCTGCAGATTACCAGATTCTCTGCATTCACGCTAATTTCAATATCTCAGAATGCGTACATTTCAACTTTCTCTGTCTTCCAAAATGGCAATTGGTAAAGTTCTAACATTTTCTGTATTTGTTGATATTTCTCATTCTGTATAAGAGCAAAATCTACCAATTCTTGAAATTCAAGCCTTGTAGTTGCTAAACATTCTCTAAATGTCTAAGTTTCTCCATTCCTATCAAATTCTATATCTCTACTAATTTCTACTCTCTCTATGTACTAAGGTCTCTGTTATGAACAAGTCTGCAATTCCAGCTGCTCAGTGTTCACATTAAACTTCAACATCTCCATTTCTCTCTTCCTTCAGCAAATCTGGTTCTCTGTATTAAGCAAGATCTAAATTTCTTCATATTCTGCAGATTACCAGATTCTCTGCATTCACGCTAACTTCAATATCTCAGTATGCGTAGATTTCCATAAAACTAACTTTCTCTGTCTTGCTAAATGGCAATTGGTCAAGTTTTAACATTATCTCTATCTTCAGATATTTCTCATTCTGTATAAGAGAAAAATCTTCCAATTCTCTGAACTTCACGTCTTGTAGATGCTACATTTCCTCTAATTTACTCCATTCCTATCAAATTCTATATGTCTGCTAATTTCTACTCTCTATATGTACTAAAGTCTCTATTATGAACAAGTCTGCAATTCCAGCTGCTCATCGTTCACATCAAACTTCCACATCTCCACGTCTCTCCTCCTTCGGCTCATCTGCTTCTCTGTATTAAGCAAGATCTAAATATCTTCATATTCTGCAGAATACCAGACTCTCTGCATTCACGCTAACTTCAATGTCGCAGTATGTGTAGATTTCAATAAAACTAAATTTCTCTGTTTTGCGAAATAGCAATTGGTCAAGTTCTAATATTTTCTCTAACTGTAGATATTTCTCATTCTGTATAAGATAAAAATTTACCAATTCTATGAACTTCACGTCTTGTAGATGCTACACTTCATCTAATTTACTCCATTCCTATCAAATTCAATATCTCTACTATTTCCTACTTCCTATATGTATTAAAGTCTCTGTTATGAACATGTCTGCAATTCCAGCTGCTCATCGTTCACATCAAACTTCAACATCTCCATTTCTCTCCTCCTTCATCCAATCTAGTTCTCTGTATTAAGCAAGATCTAAATTTCTACATATTACTCACATTCTGCAGATTACCAGATTCTCTGCATTCACGCTAATTTCAATATCTCAGAATGCGTACATTTCACGAAAACTAAGTTTCTCTGTCTTCCAAAATGGCAATTGGTAAAGTTCTAACATTTTCTGTATTTGTAGATATTTCTCATTCTGTATAAGAGCAAAATCTACCAGTTCTATGAAATTCAAGCCTTGTAGATGCTAAACATTCTCTAAATGTCTAAGTTTCTCCATTCCTATCAAATTCTATATCTCTACTAATTTCTATTCTCTATATGTATTAAAGTCTCTATTATGCACAAGTCTGCAATTCCAACTGCTCATCGTTCACATTAAACTTCAACATCTCCATTTCTCTCTTCCTTCAGCAAATCTGGTTCTCTGTATTAAGCAAGATCTAAATATCTTCATATTCTGCAGAATACCAGACTCTCTGCATTCACGCTAACTTCAATGTCGCAGTATGTGTAGATTTCAATAAAACTAAATTTCTCTGTTTTGCGAAATAGCAATTGGTCAAGTTCTAATATTTTCTCTAACTGTAGATATTTCTCATTCTGTATAAGATAAAAATTTACCAATTCTATGAACTTCACGTCTTGTAGATGCTACACTTCATCTAATTTACTCCATTCCTATCAAATTCAATATCTCTACTATTTCCTACTTCCTATATGTATTAAAGTCTCTGTTATGAACATGTCTGCAATTCCAGCTGCTCATCGTTCACATCAAACTTCAACATCTCCATTTCTCTCCTCCTTCATCCATTCTAGTTCTCTGTATTAAGCAAGATCTAAATTTCTACATATTACTCAAATTCTGCAGATTACCAGATTCTCTGCATTCACGCTAATTTCAATATCTCAGAATGCGTACATTTCAACTTTCTCTGTCTTCCAAAATGGCAATTGGTAAAATTCTAACATTTTCTGCATTTGTTGATATTTCTCATTCTGTATAAGAGCAAAATCTACCAATTCTTGAAATTCAAGCCTTGTAGTTGCTAAACATTCTCTAAATGTCTAAGTTTCTCCATTCCTATCAAATTCTATATCTCTACTAATTTGTATTCTCTATATGTATTATCTCTCTGTTATGAACAAGTCTGCAATTCCAGCTGCTCAGTGTTCACATTAAACTTCAACATCTCCATTTCTCTCTTCCTTCAGCAAATCTGGTTCTCTGTATTAAGCAAGATCTAAATTTCTTCATATTCTGCAGAATACTAGACTCTCTGCATTCACGCTAACTTCAATGTCGCAGTATGTGTAGATTTCAATAAAACTAAATTTCTCTGTCTTGCTAAATGGCAATTGGTCAAGTTCTAATATTTTCTCTAACTGTAGATATTTCTCATTCTGTATAAGAGTAAAATCTACCATTTCTATGAACTTCACGTCTTGTAGATGCTACATTTCCTCTAATTTACTCCATTCCTATCAAATTCTATATCTCTACTATTTCTACTCTCTCTATGTACTAAAGTCTCTGTTATGAACAAGTCTGCAATTCCAGCTGCTCATCGTTCACATCAAACTTCAACATCTCCATTTCTCTCCTCCTTCATCCATTCTAGTTCTCTGTATTAAGCAAGATCTAAATTTCTACATATTACTCAAAAAATGCAGATTACCAGATTCTCTGCATTCACGCTAATTTCAATATCTCAGAATGCGTACATTTCACGAAACTAAGTTCTCTGTCTTCCAAAATGGCAATTGGTAAAGTTCTAACATTTTCTGTATTTGTAGATATTTCTCATTCTGTATAAGAGCAAAATCTACCAGTTCTATGAAATTCAAGCCTTGTAGCTGCTAAACATTCTCTAAATGTCTAAGTTTCTCCATTCCTATCAAATTCTATATCTCTACTAATTTGTATTCTCTATCTGTCTGTTATGAACCAGTCTGCAATTCCAGCTGCTCAGTGTTCACATTAAACTTCAACATCTCCATTTCTCTCTTCCTTCAGCAAATCTGGTTCTCTGTATTAAGCAAGATCTAAATTTCTTCATATTCTGCAGATTACCAGATTCTCTGCATTCACGCTAACTTCAATATCTCAGTATGCGTAGATTTCCATAAAACTAACTTTCTCTGTCTTGCTAAATGGCAATTGGTCAAGTTTTAACATTATCTCTATCTTCAGATATTTCTCATTCTGTATAAGAGAAAAATCTTCCAATTCTCTGAACTTCACGTCTTGTAGATGCTACATTTCCTCTAATTTACTCCATTCCTATCAAATTCTATATGTCTGCTAATTTCTACTCTCTATATGTACTAAAGTCTCTATTATGAACAAGTCTGCAATTCCAGCTGCTCATCGTTCACATCAAACTTCCACATCTCCACGTCTCTCCTCCTTCGGCTCATCTGCTTCTCTGTATTAAGCAAGATCTAAATATCTTCATATTCTGCAGAATACCAGACTCTCTGCATTCACGCTAACTTCAATGTCGCAGTATGTGTAGATTTCAATAAAACTAAATTTCTCTGTTTTGCGAAATAGCAATTGGTCAAGTTCTAATATTTTCTCTAACTGTAGATATTTCTCATTCTGTATAAGATAAAAATTTACCAATTCTATGAACTTCACGTCTTGTAGATGCTACACTTCAACTAATTTACTCCATTCCTATCAAATTCTATATGTCTGCTAATTTCTACTCTCAATATGTACTAAAGTCTCTTTTATTAACAAGTCTGCAATTCCAGCTGCTCATCGTTCACATCAAACTTCCACATCTCCACGTCTCTCCTCCTTCGGCTCATCTGCTTCTCTGTATTAAGCAAGATCTAAATATCTTCATATTCTGCAGAATACCAGACTCTCTGCATTCACGCTAACTTCAATGTCGCAGTATGTGTAGATTTCAATAAAACTAAATTTCTCTGTTTTGCGAAATAGCAATTGGTCAAGTTCTAATATTTTCTCTAACTGTAGATATTTCTCATTCTGTATAAGATAAAAATTTACCAATTCTATGAACTTCACGTCTTGTAGATGCTACACTTCATCTAATTTACTCCATTCCTATCAAATTCAATATCTCTACTATTTCCTACTTCCTATATGTATTAAAGTCTCTGTTATGAACATGTCTGCAATTCCAGCTGCTCATCGTTCACATCAAACTTCAACATCTCCATTTCTCTCCTCCTTCATCCAATCTAGTTCTCTGTATTAAGCAAGATCTAAATTTCTACATATTACTCACATTCTGCAGATTACCAGATTCTCTGCATTCACGCTAATTTCAATATCTCAGAATGCGTACATTTCACGAAAACTAAGTTTCTCTGTCTTCCAAAATGGCAATTGGTAAAGTTCTAACATTTTCTGTACTTGTAGATATTTCTCATTCTGTATAAGAGCAAAATCTACCAGTTCTATGAAATTCAAGCCTTGTAGATGCTAAACTTTCTCTAAATGTCTAAGTTTCTCCATTCCTATCAAATTCTATATCTCTACTAATTTCTATTCTCTATATGTATTAAAGTCTCTATTATGCACAAGTCTGCAATTCCAACTGCTCATCGTTCACATTAAACTTCAACATCTCCATTTCTCTCTTCCTTCAGCAAATCTGGTTCTCTGTATTAAGCAGGATCTAAATTTCTTCATATTCTGCAGCTTACCAGATTCTCTGCATTCACGCTAACTTCAATATCTCAGTATGCGTAGATTTCCAGAAAACTAACATTCTCTGTCTTGCTAAATGGCAATTGGTCAAGTTATAACATTATCTCTATCTTCAGATATTTCTCATTCTGTATAAGAGTAAAATCTACCATTTCTATGAACTTCACGTCTTGTAGATGCTACAATTCATCTAATTTACTCCACTCCTATCAAATTCTATATTTCTACTAATTTCTACTCTCTCTATGTACAAAGGTCTCTGTTATGAACAAGTCTGCAATTCCAGCTGCTCATCGTTCACATCAAACTTCAACATCTCCATTTCTCTCCTCCTTCATCCATTCTAGTTCTCTGTATTAAGCAAGATCTAAATTTCTACATATTACTCAAAAAATGCAGATTACCAGATTCTCTGCATTCACGCTAATTTCAATATCTCAGAATGCGTACATTTCAACTTTCTCTGTCTTCCAAAATGGCAATTGGTAAAATTCTAACATTTTCTGCATTTGTTGATATTTCTCATTCTGTATAAGAGCAAAATCTACCAATTCTTGAAATTCAAGCCTTGTAGTTGCTAAACATTCTCTAAATGTCTAAGTTTCTCCATTCCTATCAAATTCTATATCTCTACTAATTTGTATTCTCTATATGTATTATCTCTCTGTTATGAACAAGTCTGCAATTCCAGCTGCTCAGTGTTCACATTAAAGTTCAACATCTCCATTTCTCTCTTCCTTCAGCAAATCTGGTTCTCTGTATTAAGCAAGATCTAAATATCTTCATATTCTGCAGAATACCAGACTCTCTGCATTCACGCTAACTTCAATGTCGCAGTATGTGTAGATTTCAATAAAACTAAATTTCTCTGTTTTGCGAAATAGCAATTGGTCAAGTTCTAATATTTTCTCTAACTGTAGATATTTCTCATTCTGTATAAGATAAAAATTTACCAATTCTATGAACTTCACGTCTTGTAGATGCTACACTTCATCTAATTTACTCCATTCCTATCAAATTCAATATCTCTACTATTTCCTACTTCCTATATGTATTAAAGTCTCTGTTATGAACATGTCTGCAATTCCAGCTGCTCATCGTTCACATCAAACTTCAACATCTCCATTTCTCTCCTCCTTCATCCAATCTAGTTCTCTGTATTAAGCAAGATCTAAATTTCTACATATTACTCACATTCTGCAGATTACCAGATTCTCTGCATTCACGCTAATTTCAATATCTCAGAATGCGTACATTTCACGAAAACTAAGTTTCTCTGTCTTCCAAAATGGCAATTGGTAAAGTTCTAACATTTTCTGTATTTGTAGATATTTCTCATTCTGTATAAGAGCAAAATCTACCAGTTCTATGAAATTCAAGCCTTGTAGATGCTAAACTTTCTCTAAATGTCTAAGTTTCTCCATTCCTATCAAATTCCATATCTCTACTAATTTCTATTCTCTATATGTATTAAAGTCTCTATTATGCACAAGTCTGCAATTCCAACTGCTCATCGTTCACATTAAACTTCAACATCTCCATTTCTCTCTTCCTTCAGCAAATCTGGTTCTCTGTATTAAGCAAGATCTAAATTTCTTCATATTCTGCAGAATACCAGATTCTCTGCATTCACGCTAATTTCAATATCTCAGAATGCGTACATTTCAACTTTCTCTGTCTTCCAAAATGGCAATTGGTAAAATTCTAACATTTTCTGCATTTGTTGATATTTCTCATTCTGTATAAGAGCAAAATCTACCAATTCTTGAAATTCAAGCCTTGTAGTTGCTAAACATTCTCTAAATGTCTAAGTTTCTCCATTCCTATCAAATTCTATATCTCTACTAATTTGTATTCTCTATATGTATTATCTCTCTGTTATGAACAAGTCTGCAATTCCAGCTGCTCAGTGTTCACATTAAACTTCAACATCTCCATTTCTCTCTTCCTTCAGCAAATCTGGTTCTCTGTATTAAGCAAGATCTAAATTTCTTCATATTCTGCAGATTACCAGATTCTCTGCATTCACGCTAACTTCAATATCTCAGTATGCGTAGATTTCCATAAAACTAACTTTCTCTGTCTTGCTAAATGGCAATTGGTCAAGTTTTAACATTATCTCTATCTTCAGATATTTCTCATTCTGTATAAGAGAAAAATCTTCCAATTCTCTGAACTTCACGTCTTGTAGATGCTACATTTCCTCTAATTTACTCCATTCCTATCAAATTCTATATGTCTGCTAATTTCTACTCTCTATATGTACTAAAGTCTCTATTATGAACAAGTCTGCAATTCCAGCTGCTCATCGTTCACATCAAACTTCCACATCTCCACGTCTCTCCTCCTTCGGCTCATCTGCTTCTCTGTATTAAGCAAGATCTAAATATCTTCATATTCTGCAGAATACCAGACTCTCTGCATTCACGCTAACTTCAATGTCGCAGTATGTGTAGATTTCAATAAAACTAAATTTCTCTGTTTTGCGAAATAGCAATTGGTCAAGTTCTAATATTTTCTCTAACTGTAGATATTTCTCATTCTGTATAAGATAAAAATTTACCAATTCTATGAACTTC
This sequence comes from Carcharodon carcharias, assembly GCF_017639515.1. NCBI lineage: Eukaryota > Metazoa > Chordata > Chondrichthyes > Lamniformes > Lamnidae > Carcharodon > Carcharodon carcharias. The sequence goes on from NC_054477.1 coordinate 124,809,234, forward strand.
ACGTCTTGTAGATGCTACACTTCATCTAATTTACTCCATTCCTATCAAATTCAATATCTCTACTATTTCCTACTTCCTATATGTATTAAAGTCTCTGTTATGAACATGTCTGCAATTCCAGCTGCTCATCGTTCACATCAAACTTCAACATCTCCATTTCTCTCCTCCTTCATCCAATCTAGTTCTCTGTATTAAGCAAGATCTAAATTTCTACATATTACTCACATTCTGCAGATTACCAGATTCTCTGCATTCACGCTAATTTCAATATCTCAGAATGCGTACATTTCACGAAAACTAAGTTTCTCTGTCTTCCAAAATGGCAATTGGTAAAGTTCTAACATTTTCTGTATTTGTAGATATTTCTCATTCTGTATAAGAGCAAAATCTACCAGTTCTATGAAATTCAAGCCTTGTAGATGCTAAACTTTCTCTAAATGTCTAAGTTTCTCCATTCCTATCAAATTCTATATCTCTACTAATTTCTATTCTCTATATGTATTAAAGTCTCTATTATGCACAAGTCTGCAATTCCAACTGCTCATCGTTCACATTAAACTTCAACATCTCCATTTCTCTCTTCCTTCAGCAAATCTGGTTCTCTGTATTAAGCAGGATCTAAATTTCTTCATATTCTGCAGCTTACCAGATTCTCTGCATTCACGCTAACTTCAATATCTCAGTATGCGTAGATTTCCAGAAAACTAACATTCTCTGTCTTGCTAAATGGCAATTGGTCAAGTTATAACATTATCTCTATCTTCAGATATTTCTCATTCTGTATAAGAGTAAAATCTACCATTTCTATGAACTTCACGTCTTGTAGATGCTACAATTCATCTAATTTACTCCACTCCTATCAAATTCTATATTTCTACTAATTTCTACTCTCTCTATGTACAAAGGTCTCTGTTATGAACAAGTCTGCAATTCCAGCTGCTCATCGTTCACATCAAACTTCAACATCTCCATTTCTCTCCTCCTTCATCCATTCTAGTTCTCTGTATTAAGCAAGATCTAAATTTCTACATATTACTCAAAAAATGCAGATTACCAGATTCTCTGCATTCACGCTAATTTCAATATCTCAGAATGCGTACATTTCAACTTTCTCTGTCTTCCAAAATGGCAATTGGTAAAATTCTAACATTTTCTGCATTTGTTGATATTTCTCATTCTGTATAAGAGCAAAATCTACCAATTCTTGAAATTCAAGCCTTGTAGTTGCTAAACATTCTCTAAATGTCTAAGTTTCTCCATTCCTATCAAATTCTATATCTCTACTAATTTGTATTCTCTATATGTATTATCTCTCTGTTATGAACAAGTCTGCAATTCCAGCTGCTCAGTGTTCACATTAAACTTCAACATCTCCATTTCTCTCTTCCTTCAGCAAATCTGGTTCTCTGTATTAAGCAAGATCTAAATTTCTTCATATTCTGCAGATTACCAGATTCTCTGCATTCACGCTAACTTCAATATCTCAGTATGCGTAGATTTCCATAAAACTAACTTTCTCTGTCTTGCTAAATGGCAATTGGTCAAGTTTTAACATTATCTCTATCTTCAGATATTTCTCATTCTGTATAAGAGAAAAATCTTCCAATTCTCTGAACTTCACGTCTTGTAGATGCTACATTTCCTCTAATTTACTCCATTCCTATCAAATTCTATATGTCTGCTAATTTCTACTCTCTATATGTACTAAAGTCTCTATTATGAACAAGTCTGCAATTCCAGCTGCTCATCGTTCACATCAAACTTCCTCATCTCCACGTCTCTCCTCCTTGGTCTCATCTGCTTCTCTGTATTAAGCAAGATCTAAATATCTTCATATTCTGCAGAATACCAGACTCTCTGCATTCACGCTAACTTCAATGTCGCAGTATGTGTAGATTTCAATAAAACTAAATTTCTCTGTTTTGCGAAATAGCAATTGGTCAAGTTCTAATATTTTCTCTAACTGTAGATATTTCTCATTCTGTATAAGATAAAAATTTACCAATTCTATGAACTTCACGTCTTGTAGATGCTACACTTCATCTAATTTACTCCATTCCTATCAAGTTCAATATCTCTACTATTTCCTACTTCCTATATGTATTAAAGTCTCTGTTATGAACATGTCTGCAATTCCAGCTGCTCATCGTTCACATCAAACTTCAACATCTCCATTTCTCTCCTCCTTCATCCAATCTAGTTCTCTGTATTAAGCAAGATCTAAATTTCTACATATTACTCACATTCTGCAGATTACCAGATTCTCTGCATTCACGCTAATTTCAATATCTCAGAATGCGTACATTTCACGAAAACTAAGTTTCTCTGTCTTCCAAAATGGCAATTGGTAAAGTTCTAACATTTTCTGTATTTGTAGATATTTCTCATTCTGTATAAGAGCAAAATCTACCAGTTCTATGAAATTCAAGCCTTGTAGATGCTAAACTTTCTCTAAATGTCTAAGTTTCTCCATTCCTATCAAATTCTATATCTCTACTAATTTCTATTCTCTATATGTATTAAAGTCTCTATTATGCACAAGTCTGCAATTCCAACTGCTCATCGTTCACATTAAACTTCAACATCTCCATTTCTCTCTTCCTTCATCCATTCTAGTTCTCTGTATTAAGCAAGATCTAAATTTCTACATATTACTCAAAAAATGCAGATTACCAGATTCTCTGCATTCACGCTAATTTCAATATCTCAGAATGCGTACATTTCAACTTTCTCTGTCTTCCAAAATGGCAATTGGTAAAATTCTAACATTTTCTGCATTTGTTGATATTTCTCATTCTGTATAAGAGCAAAATCTACCAATTCTTGAAATTCAAGCCTTGTAGTTGCTAAACATTCTCTAAATGTCTAAGTTTCTCCATTCCTATCAAATTCTATATCTCTACTAATTTGTATTCTCTATATGTATTATCTCTCTGTTATGAACAAGTCTGCAATTCCAGCTGCTCAGTGTTCACATTAAACTTCAACATCTCCATTTCTCTCTTCCTTCAGCAAATCTGGTTCTCTGTATTAAGCAAGATCTAAATTTCTTCATATTCTGCAGATTACCAGATTCTCTGCATTCACGCTAACTTCAATATCTCAGTATGCGTAGATTTCCATAAAACTAACTTTCTCTGTCTTGCTAAATGGCAATTGGTCAAGTTTTAACATTATCTCTATCTTCAGATATTTCTCATTCTGTATAAGAGAAAAATCTTCCAATTCTCTGAACTTCACGTCTTGTAGATGCTACATTTCCTCTAATTTACTCCATTCCTATCAAATTCTATATGTCTGCTAATTTCTACTCTCTATATGTACTAAAGTCTCTATTATGAACAAGTCTGCAATTCCAGCTGCTCATCGTTCACATCAAACTTCCACATCTCCACGTCTCTCCTCCTTCGGCTCATCTGCTTCTCTGTATTAAGCAAGATCTAAATATCTTCATATTCTGCAGAATACCAGACTCTCTGCATTCACGCTAACTTCAATGTCGCAGTATGTGTAGATTTCAATAAAACTAAATTTCTCTGTTTTGCGAAATAGCAATTGGTCAAGTTCTAATATTTTCTCTAACTGTAGATATTTCTCATTCTGTATAAGATAAAAATTTACCAATTCTATGAACTTCACGTCTTGTAGATGCTACACTTCATCTAATTTACTCCATTCCTATCAAATTCAATATCTCTACTATTTCCTACTTCCTATATGTATTAAAGTCTCTGTTATGAACATGTCTGCAATTCCAGCTGCTCATCGTTCACATCAAACTTCAACATCTCCATTTCTCTCCTCCTTCATCCAATCTAGTTCTCTGTATTAAGCAAGATCTAAATTTCTACATATTACTCACATTCTGCAGATTACCAGATTCTCTGCATTCACGCTAATTTCAATATCTCAGAATGCGTACATTTCACGAAAACTAAGTTTCTCTGTCTTCCAAAATGGCAATTGGTAAAGTTCTAACATTTTCTGTATTTGTAGATATTTCTCATTCTGTATAAGAGCAAAATCTACCAGTTCTATGAAATTCAAGCCTTGTAGATGCTAAACTTTCTCTAAATGTCTAAGTTTCTCCATTCCTATCAAATTCCATATCTCTACTAATTTCTATTCTCTATATGTATTAAAGTCTCTATTATGCACAAGTCTGCAATTCCAGCTGCTCATCGTTCACATTAAACTTCAACATCTCCATTTCTCTCTTCCTTCATCCATTCTAGTTCTCTGTATTAAGCAAGATCTAAATTTCTACATATTACTCAAAAAATGCAGATTACCAGATTCTCTGCATTCACGCTAATTTCAATATCTCAGAATGCGTACATTTCAACTTTCTCTGTCTTCCAAAATGGCAATTGGTAAAGTTCTAACATTTTCTGTATTTGTTGATATTTCTCATTCTGTATAAGAGCAAAATCTACCAATTCTTGAAATTCAAGCCTTGTAGTTGCTAAACATTCTCTAAATGTCTAAGTTTCTCCATTCCTATCAAATTCTATATCTCTACTAATTTGTATTCTCTATATGTATTATCTCTCTGTTATGAACAAGTCTGCAATTCCAGCTGCTCAGTGTTCACATTAAACTTCAACATCTCCATTTCTCTCTTCCTTCAGCAAATCTGGTTCTCTGTATTAAGCAAGATCTAAATTTCTTCATATTCTGCAGATTACCAGATTCTCTGCATTCACGCTAACTTCAATATCTCAGTATGCGTAGATTTCCATAAAACTAACTTTCTCTGTCTTGCTAAATGGCAATTGGTCAAGTTTTAACATTATCTCTATCTTCAGATATTTCTCATTCTGTATAAGAGAAAAATCTTCCAATTCTCTGAACTTCACGTCTTGTAGATGCTACATTTCCTCTAATTTACTCCATTCCTATCAAATTCTACATGTCTGCTAATTTCTACTCTCTATATGTACTAAAGTCTCTATTATGAACAAGTCTGCAATTCCAGCTGCTCATCGTTCACATCAAACTTCCACATCTCCACGTCTCTCCTCCTTCGGCTCATCTGCTTCTCTGTATTAAGCAAGATCTAAATATCTTCATATTCTGCAGAATACCAGACTCTCTGCATTCACGCTAACTTCAATGTCGCAGTATGTGTAGATTTCAATAAAACTAAATTTCTCTGTTTTGCGAAATAGCAATTGGTCAAGTTCTAATATTTTCTCTAACTGTAGATATTTCTCATTCTGTAGAAGATAAAAATTTACCAATTCTATGAACTTCACGTCTTGCAGATGCTACACTTCATCTAATTTACTCCATTCCTATCAAATTCAATATCTCTACTATTTCCTACTTCCTATATGTATTAAAGTCTCTGTTATGAACAAGTCTGCAATTCCAGCTGCTCATCGTTCACATCAAACTTCAACATCTCCATTTCTCTCCTCCTTCATCCATTCTAGTTCTCTGTATTAAGCAAGATCTAAATTTCTACATATTACTCAAAAAATGCAGATTAGCAGATTCGCTGCATTCACGCTAATTTCAATATCTCAGAATGCGTACATTTCAACTTTCTCTGTCTTCCAAAATGGCAATTGGTAAAATTCTAACATTTTCTGCATTTGTTGATATTTCTCATTCTGTATAAGAGCAAAATCTACCAATTCTTGAAATTCAAGCCTTGTAGTTGCTAAACATTCTCTAAATGTCTAAGTTTCTCCATTCCTATCAAATTCTATATCTCTACTAATTTGTATTCTCTATATGTATTATCTCTCTGTTATGAACAAGTCTGCAATTCCAGCTGCTCAGTGTTCACATTAAACTTCAACATCTCCATTTCTCTCTTCCTTCAGCAAATCTGGTTCTCTGTATTAAGCAAGATCTAAATTTCTTCATATTCTGCAGATTACCAGATTCTCTGCATTCACGCTAACTTCAATATCTCAGTATGCGTAGATTTCCATAAAACTAACTTTCTCTGTCTTGCTAAATGGCAATTGGTCAAGTTTTAACATTATCTCTATCTTCAGATATTTCTCATTCTGTATAAGAGAAAAATCTTCCAATTCTCTGAACTTCACGTCTTGTAGATGCTACATTTCCTCTAATTTACTCCATTCCTATCAAATTCTATATGTCTGCTAATTTCTACTCTCTATATGTACTAAAGTCTCTATTATGAACAAGTCTGCAATTCCAGCTGCTCATCGTTCACATCAAACTTCCACATCTCCACGTCTCTCCTCCTTCGGCTCATCTGCTTCTCTGTATTAAGCAAGATCTAAATATCTTCATATTCTGCAGAATACCAGACTCTCTGCATTCACGCTAACTTCAATGTCGCAGTATGTGTAGATTTCAATAAAACTAAATTTCTCTGTTTTGCGAAATAGCAATTGGTCAAGTTCTAATATTTTCTCTAACTGTAGATATTTCTCATTCTGTATAAGATAAAAATTTACCAATTCTATGAACTTCACGTCTTGTAGATGCTACACTTCATCTAATTTACTCCATTCCTATCAAATTCAATATCTCTACTATTTCCTACTTCCTATATGTATTAAAGTCTCTGTTATGAACATGTCTGCAATTCCAGCTGCTCATCGTTCACATCAAACTTCAACATCTCCATTTCTCTCCTCCTTCATCCAATCTAGTTCTCTGTATTAAGCAAGATCTAAATTTCTACATATTACTCACATTCTGCAGATTACCAGATTCTCTGCATTCACGCTAATTTCAATATCTCAGAATGCGTACATTTCACGAAAACTAAGTTTCTCTGTCTTCCAAAATGGCAATTGGTAAAGTTCTAACATTTTCTGTATTTGTAGATATTTCTCATTCTGTATAAGAGCAAAATCTACCAGTTCTATGAAATTCAAGCCTTGTAGATGCTAAACTTTCTCTAAATGTCTAAGTTTCTCCATTCCTATCAAATTCTATATCTCTACTAATTTCTATTCTCTATATGTATTAAAGTCTCTATTATGCACAAGTCTGCAATTCCAACTGCTCATCGTTCACATTAAACTTCAACATCTCCATTTCTCTCTTCCTTCAGCAAATCTGGTTCTCTGTATTAAGCAGGATCTAAATTTCTTCATATTCTGCAGCTTACCAGATTCTCTGCATTCACGCTAACTTCAATATCTCAGTATGCGTAGATTTCCAGAAAACTAACATTCTCTGTCTTGCTAAATGGCAATTGGTCAAGTTATAACATTATCTCTATCTTCAGATATTTCTCATTCTGTATAAGAGTAAAATCTACCATTTCTATGAACTTCACGTCTTGTAGATGCTACAATTCATCTAATTTACTCCACTCCTATCAAATTCTATATTTCTACTAATTTCTACTCTCTCTATGTACAAAGGTCTCTGTTATGAACAAGTCTGCAATTCCAGCTGCTCATCGTTCACATCAAACTTCAACATCTCCATTTCTCTCCTCCTTCATCCATTCTAGTTCTCTGTATTAAGCAAGATCTAAATTTCTACATATTACTCAAAAAATGCAGATTACCAGATTCTCTGCATTCACGCTAATTTCAATATCTCAGAATGCGTACATTTCAACTTTCTCTGTCTTCCAAAATGGCAATTGGTAAAATTCTAACATTTTCTGCATTTGTTGATATTTCTCATTCTGTATAAGAGCAAAATCTACCAATTCTTGAAATTCAAGCCTTGTAGTTGCTAAACATTCTCTAAATGTCTAAGTTTCTCCATTCCTATCAAATTCTATATCTCTACTAATTTGTATTCTCTATATGTATTATCTCTCTGTTATGAACAAGTCTGCAATTCCAGCTGCTCAGTGTTCACATTAAACTTCAACATCTCCATTTCTCTCTTCCTTCAGCAAATCTGGTTCTCTGTATTAAGCAAGATCTAAATTTCTTCATATTCTGCAGATTACCAGATTCTCTGCATTCACGCTAACTTCAATATCTCAGTATGCGTAGATTTCCATAAAACTAACTTTCTCTGTCTTGCTAAATGGCAATTGGTCAAGTTTTAACATTATCTCTATCTTCAGATATTTCTCATTCTGTATAAGAGAAAAATCTTCCAATTCTCTGAACTTCACGTCTTGTAGATGCTACATTTCCTCTAATTTACTCCATTCCTATCAAATTCTATATGTCTGCTAATTTCTACTCTCTATATGTACTAAAGTCTCTATTATGAACAAGTCTGCAATTCCAGCTGCTCATCGTTCACATCAAACTTCCACATCTCCACGTCTCTCCTCCTTCGGCTCATCTGCTTCTCTGTATTAAGCAAGATCTAAATATCTTCATATTCTGCAGAATACCAGACTCTCTGCATTCACGCTAACTTCAATGTCGCAGTATGTGTAGATTTCAATAAAACTAAATTTCTCTGTTTTGCGAAATAGCAATTGGTCAAGTTCTAATATTTTCTCTAACTGTAGATATTTCTCATTCTGTATAAGATAAAAATTTACCAATTCTATGAACTTCACGTCTTGTAGATGCTACACTTCATCTAATTTACTCCATTCCTATCAAATTCAATATCTCTACTATTTCCTACTTCCTATATGTATTAAAGTCTCTGTTATGAACATGTCTGCAATTCCAGCTGCTCATCGTTCACATCAAACTTCAACATCTCCATTTCTCTCCTCCTTCATCCAATCTAGTTCTCTGTATTAAGCAAGATCTAAATTTCTACATATTACTCACATTCTGCAGATTACCAGATTCTCTGCATTCACGCTAATTTCAATATCTCAGAATGCGTACATTTCACGAAAACTAAGTTTCTCTGTCTTCCAAAATGGCAATTGGTAAAGTTCTAACATTTTCTGTATTTGTAGATATTTCTCATTCTGTATAAGAGCAAAATCTACCAGTTCTATGAAATTCAAGCCTTGTAGATGCTAAACTTTCTCTAAATGTCTAAGTTTCTCCATTCCTATCAAATTCTATATCTCTACTAATTTCTATTCTCTATATGTATTAAAGTCTCTATTATGCACAAGTCTGCAATTCCAACTGCTCATCGTTCACATTAAACTTCAACATCTCCATTTCTCTCTTCCTTCAGCAAATCTGGTTCTCTGTATTAAGCAGGATCTAAATTTCTTCATATTCTGCAGCTTACCAGATTCTCTGCATTCACGCTAACTTCAATATCTCAGTATGCGTAGATTTCCAGAAAACTAACATTCTCTGTCTTGCTAAATGGCAATTGGTCAAGTTATAACATTATCTCTATCTTCAGATATTTCTCATTCTGTATAAGAGTAAAATCTACCATTTCTATGAACTTCACGTCTTGTAGATGCTACAATTCATCTAATTTACTCCACTCCTATCAAATTCTATATTTCTACTAATTTCTACTCTCTCTATGTACAAAGGTCTCTGTTATGAACAAGTCTGCAATTCCAGCTGCTCATCGTTCACATCAAACTTCAACATCTCCATTTCTCTCCTCCTTCATCCATTCTAGTTCTCTGTATTAAGCAAGATCTAAATTTCTACATATTACTCAAAAAATGCAGATTACCAGATTCTCTGCATTCACGCTAATTTCAATATCTCAGAATGCGTACATTTCAACTTTCTCTGTCTTCCAAAATGGCAATTGGTAAAATTCTAACATTTTCTGCATTTGTTGATATTTCTCATTCTGTATAAGAGCAAAATCTACCAATTCTTGAAATTCAAGCCTTGTAGTTGCTAAACATTCTCTAAATGTCTAAGTTTCTCCATTCCTATCAAATTCTATATCTCTACTAATTTGTATTCTCTATATGTATTATCTCTCTGTTATGAACAAGTCTGCAATTCCAGCTGCTCAGTGTTCACATTAAACTTCAACATCTCCATTTCTCTCTTCCTTCAGCAAATCTGGTTCTCTGTATTAAGCAAGATCTAAATTTCTTCATATTCTGCAGATTACCAGATTCTCTGCATTCACGCTAACTTCAATATCTCAGTATGCGTAGATTTCCATAAAACTAACTTTCTCTGTCTTGCTAAATGGCAATTGGTCAAGTTTTAACATTATCTCTATCTTCAGATATTTCTCATTCTGTATAAGAGAAAAATCTTCCAATTCTCTGAACTTCACGTCTTGTAGATGCTACATTTCCTCTAATTTACTCCATTCCTATCAAATTCTATATGTCTGCTAATTTCTACTCTCTATATGTACTAAAGTCTCTATTATGAACAAGTCTGCAATTCCAGCTGCTCATCGTTCACATCAAACTTCCACATCTCCACGTCTCTCCTCCTTCGGCTCATCTGCTTCTCTGTATTAAGCAAGATCTAAATATCTTCATATTCTGCAGAATACCAGACTCTCTGCATTCACGCTAACTTCAATGTCGCAGTATGTGTAGATTTCAATAAAACTAAATTTCTCTGTTTTGCGAAATAGCAATTGGTCAAGTTCTAATATTTTCTCTAACTGTAGATATTTCTCATTCTGTATAAGATAAAAATTTACCAATTCTATGAACTTCACGTCTTGTAGATGCTACACTTCATCTAATTTACTCCATTCCTATCAAATTCAATATCTCTACTATTTCCTACTTCCTATATGTATTAAAGTCTCTGTTATGAACATGTCTGCAATTCCAGCTGCTCATCGTTCACATCAAACTTCAACATCTCCATTTCTCTCCTCCTTCATCCAATCTAGTTCTCTGTATTAAGCAAGATCTAAATTTCTACATATTACTCACATTCTGCAGATTACCAGATTCTCTGCATTCACGCTAATTTCAATATCTCAGAATGCGTACATTTCACGAAAACTAAGTTTCTCTGTCTTCCAAAATGGCAATTGGTAAAGTTCTAACATTTTCTGTATTTGTAGATATTTCTCATTCTGTATAAGAGCAAAATCTACCAGTTCTATGAAATTCAAGCCTTGTAGATGCTAAACTTTCTCTAAATGTCTAAGTTTCTCCATTCCTATCAAATTCTATATCTCTACTAATTTCTATTCTCTATATGTATTAAAGTCTCTATTATGCACAAGTCTGCAATTCCAACTGCTCATCGTTCACATTAAACTTCAACATCTCCATTTCTCTCTTCCTTCAGCAAATCTGGTTCTCTGTATTAAGCAGGATCTAAATTTCTTCATATTCTGCAGCTTACCAGATTCTCTGCATTCACGCTAACTTCAATATCTCAGTATGCGTAGATTTCCAGAAAACTAACATTCTCTGTCTTGCTAAATGGCAATTGGTCAAGTTATAACATTATCTCTATCTTCAGATATTTCTCATTCTGTATAAGAGTAAAATCTACCATTTCTATGAACTTCACGTCTTGTAGATGCTACAATTCATCTAATTTACTCCACTCCTATCAAATTCTATATTTCTACTAATTTCTACTCTCTCTATGTACAAAGGTCTCTGTTATGAACAAGTCTGCAATTCCAGCTGCTCATCGTTCACATCAAACTTCAACATCTCCATTTCTCTCCTCCTTCATCCATTCTAGTTCTCTGTATTAAGCAAGATCTAAATTTCTACATATTACTCAAAAAATGCAGATTACCAGATTCTCTGCATTCACGCTAATTTCAATATCTCAGAATGCGTACATTTCAACTTTCTCTGTCTTCCAAAATGGCAATTGGTAAAATTCTAACATTTTCTGCATTTGTTGATATTTCTCATTCTGTATAAGAGCAAAATCTACCAATTCTTGAAATTCAAGCCTTGTAGTTGCTAAACATTCTCTAAATGTCTAAGTTTCTCCATTCCTATCAAATTCTATATCTCTACTAATTTGTATTCTCTATATGTATTATCTCTCTGTTATGAACAAGTCTGCAATTCCAGCTGCTCAGTGTTCACATTAAACTTCAACATCTCCATTTCTCTCTTCCTTCAGCAAATCTGGTTCTCTGTATTAAGCAAGATCTAAATTTCTTCATATTCTGCAGATTACCAGATTCTCTGCATTCACGCTAACTTCAATATCTCAGTATGCGTAGATTTCCATAAAACTAACTTTCTCTGTCTTGCTAAATGGCAATTGGTCAAGTTTTAACATTATCTCTATCTTCAGATATTTCTCATTCTGTATAAGAGAAAAATCTTCCAATTCTCTGAACTTCACGTCTTGTAGATGCTACATTTCCTCTAATTTACTCCATTCCTATCAAATTCTATATGTCTGCTAATTTCTACTCTCTATATGTACTAAAGTCTCTATTATGAACAAGTCTGCAATTCCAGCTGCTCATCGTTCACATCAAACTTCCACATCTCCACGTCTCTCCTCCTTCGGCTCATCTGCTTCTCTGTATTAAGCAAGATCTAAATATCTTCATATTCTGCAGAATACCAGACTCTCTGCATTCACGCTAACTTCAATGTCGCAGTATGTGTAGATTTCAATAAAACTAAATTTCTCTGTTTTGCGAAATAGCAATTGGTCAAGTTCTAATATTTTCTCTAACTGTAGATATTTCTCATTCTGTATAAGATAAAAATTTACCAATTCTATGAACTTCACGTCTTGTAGATGCTACACTTCATCTAATTTACTCCATTCCTATCAAATTCAATATCTCTACTATTTCCTACTTCCTATATGTATTAAAGTCTCTGTTATGAACATGTCTGCAATTCCAGCTGCTCATCGTTCACATCAAACTTCAACATCTCCATTTCTCTCCTCCTTCATCCAATCTAGTTCTCTGTATTAAGCAAGATCTAAATTTCTACATATTACTCACATTCTGCAGATTACCAGATTCTCTGCATTCACGCTAATTTCAATATCTCAGAATGCGTACATTTCACGAAAACTAAGTTTCTCTGTCTTCCAAAATGGCAATTGGTAAAGTTCTAACATTTTCTGTATTTGTAGATATTTCTCATTCTGTATAAGAGCAAAATCTACCAGTTCTATGAAATTCAAGCCTTGTAGATGCTAAACTTTCTCTAAATGTCTAAGTTTCTCCATTCCTATCAAATTCTATATCTCTACTAATTTCTATTCTCTATATGTATTAAAGTCTCTATTATGCACAAGTCTGCAATTCCAACTGCTCATCGTTCACATTAAACTTCAACATCTCCATTTCTCTCTTCCTTCAGCAAATCTGGTTCTCTGTATTAAGCAGGATCTAAATTTCTTCATATTCTGCAGCTTACCAGATTCTCTGCATTCACGCTAACTTCAATATCTCAGTATGCGTAGATTTCCAGAAAACTAACATTCTCTGTCTTGCTAAATGGCAATTGGTCAAGTTATAACATTATCTCTATCTTCAGATATTTCTCATTCTGTATAAGAGTAAAATCTACCATTTCTATGAACTTCACGTCTTGTAGATGCTACAATTCATCTAATTTACTCCACTCCTATCAAATTCTATATTTCTACTAATTTCTACTCTCTCTATGTACAAAGGTCTCTGTTATGAACAAGTCTGCAATTCCAGCTGCTCATCGTTCACATCAAACTTCAACATCTCCATTTCTCTCCTCCTTCATCCATTCTAGTTCTCTGTATTAAGCAAGATCTAAATTTCTACATATTACTCAAAAAATGCAGATTACCAGATTCTCTGCATTCACGCTAATTTCAATATCTCAGAATGCGTACATTTCACGAACTAGTTCTCTGTCTTCCAAAATGGCAATTGGTAAAGTTCTAACATTTTCTGTATTGTAGATATTTCTCATTCTGTATAAGAGCAAAATCTACCAGTTCTATGAAATTCAAGCCTTGTAGATGCTAAACTTTCTCTAAATGTCTAAGTTTCTCCATTCCTATCAAATTCCATATCTCTACTAATTTCTACTCTCTCTATGTACTAAGGTCTCTGTTATGAACAAGTCTGCAATTCCAGCTGCTCATCGTTCACATCAAACTTCAACATCTCCATTTCTCTCTTCCTTCAGCAAATCTGGTTCTCTGTATTAAGCAAGATCTAAATATCTTCATATTCTGCAGAATACCAGACTCTCTGCATTCACGCTAATTTCAATATCTCAGAATGCGTACATTTCAACTTTCTCTGTCTTCCAAAATGGCAATTGGTAAAATTCTAACATTTTCTGCATTTGTTGATATTTCTCATTCTGTATAAGAGCAAAATCTACCAATTCTTGAAATTCAAGCCTTGTAGTTGCTAAACATTCTCTAAATGTCTAAGTTTCTCCATTCCTATCAAATTCTATATCTCTACTAATTTGTATTCTCTATATGTATTATCTGTCTGTTATGAACAAGTCTGCAATTCCAGCTGCTCAGTGTTCACATTAAACTTCAACATCTCCATTTCTCTCTTCCTTCAGCAAATCTGGTTCTCTGTATTAAGCAAGATCTAAATTTCTTCATATTCTGCAGATTACCAGATTCTCTGCATTCACGCTAACTTCAATATCTCAGTATGCGTAGATTTCCATAAAACTAACTTTCTCTGTCTTGCTAAATGGCAATTGGTCAAGTTTTAACATTATCTCTATCTTCAGATATTTCTCATTCTGTATAAGAGAAAAATCTTCCAATTCTCTGAACTTCACGTCTTGTAGATGCTACATTTCCTCTAATTTACTCCATTCCTATCAAATTCTATATGTCTGCTAATTTCTACTCTCTATATGTACTAAAGTCTCTATTATGAACAAGTCTGCAATTCCAGCTGCTCATCGTTCACATCAAACTTCCACATCTCCACGTCTCTCCTCCTTCGGCTCATCTGCTTCTCTGTATTAAGCAAGATCTAAATATCTTCATATTCTGCAGAATACCAGACTCTCTGCATTCACGCTAACTTCAATGTCGCAGTATGTGTAGATTTCAATAAAACTAAATTTCTCTGTTTTGCGAAATAGCAATTGGTCAAGTTCTAATATTTTCTCTAACTGTAGATATTTCTCATTCTGTATAAGATAAAAATTTACCAATTCTATGAACTTCACGTCTTGTAGATGCTACACTTCATCTAATTTACTCCATTCCTATCAAATTCAATATCTCTACTATTTCCTACTTCCTATATGTATTAAAGTCTCTGTTATGAACATGTCTGCAATTCCAGCTGCTCATCGTTCACATCAAACTTCAACATCTCCATTTCTCTCCTCCTTCATCCAATCTAGTTCTCTGTATTAAGCAAGATCTAAATTTCTACATATTACTCACATTCTGCAGATTACCAGATTCTCTGCATTCACGCTAATTTCAATATCTCAGAATGCGTACATTTCACGAAAACTAAGTTTCTCTGTCTTCCAAAATGGCAATTGGTAAAGTTCTAACATTTTCTGTATTTGTAGATATTTCTCATTCTGTATAAGAGCAAAATCTACCAGTTCTATGAAATTCAAGCCTTGTAGATGCTAAACTTTCTCTAAATGTCTAAGTTTCTCCATTCCTATCAAATTCTATATCTCTACTAATTTCTATTCTCTATATGTATTAAAGTCTCTATTATGCACAAGTCTGCAATTCCAACTGCTCATCGTTCACATTAAACTTCAACATCTCCATTTCTCTCTTCCTTCAGCAAATCTGGTTCTCTGTATTAAGCAGGATCTAAATTTCTTCATATTCTGCAGCTTACCAGATTCTCTGCATTCACGCTAACTTCAATATCTCAGTATGCGTAGATTTCCAGAAAACTAACATTCTCTGTCTTGCTAAATGGCAATTGGTCAAGTTATAACATTATCTCTATCTTCAGATATTTCTCATTCTGTATAAGAGTAAAATCTACCATTTCTATGAACTTCACGTCTTGTAGATGCTACAATTCATCTAATTTACTCCACTCCTATCAAATTCTATATTTCTACTAATTTCTACTCTCTCTATGTACAAAGGTCTCTGTTATGAACAAGTCTGCAATTCCAGCTGCTCATCGTTCACATCAAACTTCAACATCTCCATTTCTCTCCTCCTTCATCCATTCTAGTTCTCTGTATTAAGCAAGATCTAAATTTCTACATATTACTCAAAAAATGCAGATTACCAGATTCTCTGCATTCACGCTAATTTCAATATCTCAGAATGCGTACATTTCAACTTTCTCTGTCTTCCAAAATGGCAATTGGTAAAATTCTAACATTTTCTGCATTTGTTGATATTTCTCATTCTGTATAAGAGCAAAATCTACCAATTCTTGAAATTCAAGCCTTGTAGTTGCTAAACATTCTCTAAATGTCTAAGTTTCTCCATTCCTATCAAATTCTATATCTCTACTAATTTGTATTCTCTATATGTATTATCTCTCTGTTATGAACAAGTCTGCAATTCCAGCTGCTCAGTGTTCACATTAAACTTCAACATCTCCATTTCTCTCTTCCTTCAGCAAATCTGGTTCTCTGTATTAAGCAAGATCTAAATTTCTTCATATTCTGCAGATTACCAGATTCTCTGCATTCACGCTAACTTCAATATCTCAGTATGCGTAGATTTCCATAAAACTAACTTTCTCTGTCTTGCTAAATGGCAATTGGTCAAGTTTTAACATTATCTCTATCTTCAGATATTTCTCATTCTGTATAAGAGAAAAATCTTCCAATTCTCTGAACTTCACGTCTTGTAGATGCTACATTTCCTCTAATTTACTCCATTCCTATCAAATTCTATATGTCTGCTAATTTCTACTCTCTATATGTACTAAAGTCTCTATTATGAACAAGTCTGCAATTCCAGCTGCTCATCGTTCACATCAAACTTCCACATCTCCACGTCTCTCCTCCTTCGGCTCATCTGCTTCTCTGTATTAAGCAAGATCTAAATATCTTCATATTCTGCAGAATACCAGACTCTCTGCATTCACGCTAACTTCAATGTCGCAGTATGTGTAGATTTCAATAAAACTAAATTTCTCTGTTTTGCGAAATAGCAATTGGTCAAGTTCTAATATTTTCTCTAACTGTAGATATTTCTCATTCTGTATAAGATAAAAATTTACCAATTCTATGAACTTCACGTCTTGTAGATGCTACACTTCATCTAATTTACTCCATTCCTATCAAATTCAATATCTCTACTATTTCCTACTTCCTATATGTATTAAAGTCTCTGTTATGAACAAGTCTGCAATTCCAGCTGCTCATCGTTCACATCAAACTTCAACATCTCCATTTCTCTCTTCCTTCAGCAAATCTGGTTCTCTGTATTAAGCAAGATCTAAATATCTTCATATTCTGCAGAATACCAGACTCTCTGCATTCACGCTAACTTCAATGTCGCAGTATGTGTAGATTTCAATAAAACTAAATTTCTCTGTTTTGCGAAATAGCAATTGGTCAAGTTCTAATATTTTCTCTAACTGTAGATATTTCTCATTCTGTATAAGATAAAAATTTACCAATTCTATGAACTTCACGTCTTGTAGATGCTACACTTCATCTAATTTACTCCATTCCTATCAAATTCAATATCTCTACTATTTCCTACTTCCTATATGTATTAAAGTCTCTGTTATGAACATGTCTGCAATTCCAGCTGCTCATCGTTCACATCAAACTTCAACATCTCCATTTCTCTCCTCCTTCATCCAATCTAGTTCTCTGTATTAAGCAAGATCTAAAGTTTCTACATATTACTCACATTCTGCAGATTACCAGATTCTCTGCATTCACGCTAATTTCAATATCTCAGAATGCGTACATTTCAACTTTCTCTGTCTTCCAAAATGGCAATTGGTAAAATTCTAACATTTTCTGCATTTGTTGATATTTCTCATTCTGTATAAGAGCAAAATCTACCAATTCTTGAAATTCAAGCCTTGTAGTTGCTAAACATTCTCTAAATGTCTAAGTTTCTCCATTCCTATCAAATTCTATATCTCTACTAATTTGTATTCTCTATATGTATTATCTCTCTGTTATGAACAAGTCTGCAATTCCAGCTGCTCAGTGTTCACATTAAACTTCAACATCTCCATTTCTCTCTTCCTTCAGCAAATCTGGTTCTCTGTATTAAGCAAGATCTAAATTTCTTCATATTCTGCAGATTACCAGATTCTCTGCATTCACGCTAACTTCAATATCTCAGTATGCGTAGATTTCCATAAAACTAACTTTCTCTGTCTTGCTAAATGGCAATTGGTCAAGTTTTAACATTATCTCTATCTTCAGATATTTCTCATTCTGTATAAGAGAAAAATCTTCCAATTCTCTGAACTTCACGTCTTGTAGATGCTACATTTCCTCTAATTTACTCCATTCCTATCAAATTCTATATGTCTGCTAATTTCTACTCTCTATATGTACTAAAGTCTCTATTATGAACAAGTCTGCAATTCCAGCTGCTCATCGTTCACATCAAACTTCCACATCTCCACGTCTCTCCTCCTTCGGCTCATCTGCTTCTCTGTATTAAGCAAGATCTAAATATCTTCATATTCTGCAGAATACCAGACTCTCTGCATTCACGCTAACTTCAATGTCGCAGTATGTGTAGATTTCAATAAAACTAAATTTCTCTGTTTTGCGAAATAGCAATTGGTCAAGTTCTAATATTTTCTCTAACTGTAGATATTTCTCATTCTGTATAAGATAAAAATTTACCAATTCTATGAACTTCACGTCTTGTAGATGCTACACTTCATCTAATTTACTCCATTCCTATCAAATTCAATATCTCTACTATTTCCTACTTCCTATATGTATTAAAGTCTCTGTTATGAACATGTCTGCAATTCCAGCTGCTCATCGTTCACATCAAACTTCAACATCTCCATTTCTCTCCTCCTTCATCCAATCTAGTTCTCTGTATTAAGCAAGATCTAAATTTCTACATATTACTCACATTCTGCAGATTACCAGATTCTCTGCATTCACGCTAATTTCAATATCTCAGAATGCGTACATTTCACGAAAACTAAGTTTCTCTGTCTTCCAAAATGGCAATTGGTAAAGTTCTAACATTTTCTGTATTTGTAGATATTTCTCATTCTGTATAAGAGCAAAATCTACCAGTTCTATGAAATTCAAGCCTTGTAGATGCTAAACTTTCTCTAAATGTCTAAGTTTCTCCATTCCTATCAAATTCTATATCTCTACTAATTTCTATTCTCTATATGTATTAAAGTCTCTATTATGCACAAGTCTGCAATTCCAACTGCTCATCGTTCACATTAAACTTCAACATCTCCATTTCTCTCTTCCTTCAGCAAATCTGGTTCTCTGTATTAAGCAGGATCTAAATTTCTTCATATTCTGCAGATTACCAGATTCTCTGCATTCACGCTAACTTCAATATCTCAGTATGCGTAGATTTCCAGAAAACTAACATTCTCTGTCTTGCTAAATGGCAATTGGTCAAGTTATAACATTATCTCTATCTTCAGATATTTCTCATTCTGTATAAGAGTAAAATCTACCATTTCTATGAACTTCACGTCTTGTAGATGCTACAATTCATCTAATTTACTCCACTCCTATCAAATTCTATATTTCTACTAATTTCTACTCTCTCTATGTACAAAGGTCTCTGTTATGAACAAGTCTGCAATTCCAGCTGCTCATCGTTCACATCAAACTTCAACATCTCCATTTCTCTCCTCCTTCATCCATTCTAGTTCTCTGTATTAAGCAAGATCTAAATTTCTTCATATTCTGCAGATTACCAGATTCTCTGCATTCACGCTAACTTCAATATCTCAGTATGCGTAGATTTCCATAAAACTAACTTTCTCTGTCTTGCTAAATGGCAATTGGTCAAGTTTTAACATTATCTCTATCTTCAGATATTTCTCATTCTGTATAAGAGAAAAATCTTCCAATTCTCTGAACTTCACGTCTTGTAGATGCTACATTTCCTCTAATTTACTCCATTCCTATCAAATTCTACATGTCTGCTAATTTCTACTCTCTATATGTACTAAAGTCTCTATTATGAACAAGTCTGCAATTCCAGCTGCTCATCGTTCACATCAAACTTCCACATCTCCACGTCTCTCCTCCTTCGGCTCATCTGCTTCTCTGTATTAAGCAAGATCTAAATATCTTCATATTCTGCAGAATACCAGACTCTCTGCATTCACGCTAACTTCAATGTCGCAGTATGTGTAGATTTCAATAAAACTAAATTTCTCTGTTTTGCGAAATAGCAATTGGTCAAGTTCTAATATTTTCTCTAACTGTAGATATTTCTCATTCTGTAGAAGATAAAAATTTACCAATTCTATGAACTTCACGTCTTGTAGATGCTACACTTCATCTAATTTACTCCATTCCTATCAAATTCAATATCTCTTCTATTTCCTACTTCCTATATGTATTAAAGTCTCTGTTATGAACAAGTCTGCAATTCCAGCTGCTCATCGTTCACATCAAACTTCAACATCTCCATTTCTCTCCTCCTTCATCCATTCTAGTTCTCTGTATTAAGCAAGATCTAAATTTCTACATATTACTCAAAAAATGCAGATTACCAGATTCTCTGCATTCACGCTAATTTCAATATCTCAGAATGCGTACATTTCAACTTTCTCTGTCTTCCAAAATGGCAATTGGTAAAATTCTAACATTTTCTGCATTTTTTGATATTTCTCATTCTGTATAAGAGCAAAATCTACCAATTCTTGAAATTCAAGCCTTGTAGTTGCTAAACATTCTCTAAATGTCTAAGTTTCTCCATTCCTATCAAATTCTATATCTCTACTAATTTGTATTCTCTATATGTATTATCTCTCTGTTATGAACAAGTCTGCAATTCCAGCTGCTCAGTGTTCACATTAAACTTCAACATCTCCATTTCTCTCTTCCTTCAGCAAATCTGGTTCTCTGTATTAAGCAAGATCTAAATTTCTTCATATTCTGCAGATTACCAGATTCTCTGCATTCACGCTAACTTCAATATCTCAGTATGCGTAGATTTCCATAAAACTAACTTTCTCTGTCTTGCTAAATGGCAATTGGTCAAGTTTTAACATTATCTCTATCTTCAGATATTTCTCATTCTGTATAAGAGAAAAATCTTCCAATTCTCTGAACTTCACGTCTTGTAGATGCTACATTTCCTCTAATTTACTCCATTCCTATCAAATTCTATATGTCTGCTAATTTCTACTCTCTATATGTACTAAAGTCTCTATTATGAACAAGTCTGCAATTCCAGCTGCTCATCGTTCACATCAAACTTCCACATCTCCACGTCTCTCCTCCTTCGGCTCATCTGCTTCTCTGTATTAAGCAAGATCTAAATATCTTCATATTCTGCAGAATACCAGACTCTCTGCATTCACGCTAACTTCAATGTCGCAGTATGTGTAGATTTCAATAAAACTAAATTTCTCTGTTTTGCGAAATAGCAATTGGTCAAGTTCTAATATTTTCTCTAACTGTAGATATTTCTCATTCTGTATAAGATAAAAATTTACCAATTCTATGAACTTCACGTCTTGTAGATGCTACACTTCATCTAATTTACTCCATTCCTATCAAATTCAATATCTCTACTATTTCCTACTTCCTATATGTATTAAAGTCTCTGTTATGAACATGTCTGCAATTCCAGCTGCTCATCGTTCACATCAAACTTCAACATCTCCATTTCTCTCCTCCTTCATCCAATCTAGTTCTCTGTATTAAGCAAGATCTAAATTTCTACATATTACTCACATTCTGCAGATTACCAGATTCTCTGCATTCACGCTAATTTCAATATCTCAGAATGCGTACATTTCACGAAAACTAAGTTTCTCTGTCTTCCAAAATGGCAATTGGTAAAGTTCTAACATTTTCTGTATTTGTAGATATTTCTCATTCTGTATAAGAGCAAAATCTACCAGTTCTATGAAATTCAAGCCTTGTAGATGCTAAACTTTCTCTAAATGTCTAAGTTTCTCCATTCCTATCAAATTCTATATCTCTACTAATTTCTATTCTCTATATGTATTAAAGTCTCTATTATGCACAAGTCTGCAATTCCAACTGCTCATCGTTCACATTAAACTTCAACATCTCCATTTCTCTCTTCCTTCAGCAAATCTGGTTCTCTGTATTAAGCAGGATCTAAATTTCTTCATATTCTGCAGCTTACCAGATTCTCTGCATTCACGCTAACTTCAATATCTCAGTATGCGTAGATTTCCAGAAAACTAACATTCTCTGTCTTGCTAAATGGCAATTGGTCAAGTTATAACATTATCTCTATCTTCAGATATTTCTCATTCTGTATAAGAGTAAAATCTACCATTTCTATGAACTTCACGTCTTGTAGATGCTACAATTCATCTAATTTACTCCACTCCTATCAAATTCTATATTTCTACTAATTTCTACTCTCTCTATGTACAAAGGTCTCTGTTATGAACAAGTCTGCAATTCCAGCTGCTCATCGTTCACATCAAACTTCAACATCTCCATTTCTCTCCTCCTTCATCCATTCTAGTTCTCTGTATTAAGCAAGATCTAAATTTCTACATATTACTCAAAAAATGCAGATTACCAGATTCTCTGCATTCACGCTAATTTCAATATCTCAGAATGCGTACATTTCAACTTTCTCTGTCTTCCAAAATGGCAATTGGTAAAATTCTAACATTTTCTGCATTTGTTGATATTTCTCATTCTGTATAAGAGCAAAATCTACCAATTCTTGAAATTCAAGCCTTGTAGTTGCTAAACATTCTCTAAATGTCTAAGTTTCTCCATTCCTATCAAATTCTATATCTCTACTAATTTGTATTCTCTATATGTATTATCTCTCTGTTATGAACAAGTCTGCAATTCCAGCTGCTCAGTGTTCACATTAAACTTCAACATCTCCATTTCTCTCTTCCTTCAGCAAATCTGGTTCTCTGTATTAAGCAAGATCTAAATTTCTTCATATTCTGCAGATTACCAGATTCTCTGCATTCACGCTAACTTCAATATCTCAGTATGCGTAGATTTCCATAAAACTAACTTTCTCTGTCTTGCTAAATGGCAATTGGTCAAGTTTTAACATTATCTCTATCTTCAGATATTTCTCATTCTGTATAAGAGAAAAATCTTCCAATTCTCTGAACTTCACGTCTTGTAGATGCTACATTTCCTCTAATTTACTCCATTCCTATCAAATTCTATATGTCTGCTAATTTCTACTCTCTATATGTACTAAAGTCTCTATTATGAACAAGTCTGCAATTCCAGCTGCTCATCGTTCACATCAAACTTCCACATCTCCACGTCTCTCCTCCTTCGGCTCATCTGCTTCTCTGTATTAAGCAAGATCTAAATATCTTCATATTCTGCAGAATACCAGACTCTCTGCATTCACGCTAACTTCAATGTCGCAGTATGTGTAGATTTCAATAAAACTAAATTTCTCTGTTTTGCGAAATAGCAATTGGTCAAGTTCTAATATTTTCTCTAACTGTAGATATTTCTCATTCTGTATAAGATAAAAATTTACCAATTCTATGAACTTCACGTCTTGTAGATGCTACACTTCATCTAATTTACTCCATTCCTATCAAATTCAATATCTCTACTATTTCCTACTTCCTATATGTATTAAAGTCTCTGTTATGAACATGTCTGCAATTCCAGCTGCTCATCGTTCACATCAAACTTCAACATCTCCATTTCTCTCCTCCTTCATCCAATCTAGTTCTCTGTATTAAGCAAGATCTAAATTTCTACATATTACTCACATTCTGCAGATTACCAGATTCTCTGCATTCACGCTAATTTCAATATCTCAGAATGCGTACATTTCACGAAAACTAAGTTTCTCTGTCTTCCAAAATGGCAATTGGTAAAGTTCTAACATTTTCTGTATTTGTAGATATTTCTCATTCTGTATAAGAGCAAAATCTACCAGTTCTATGAAATTCAAGCCTTGTAGATGCTAAACTTTCTCTAAATGTCTAAGTTTCTCCATTCCTATCAAATTCTATATCTCTACTAATTTCTATTCTCTATATGTATTAAAGTCTCTATTATGCACAAGTCTGCAATTCCAACTGCTCATCGTTCACATTAAACTTCAACATCTCCATTTCTCTCTTCCTTCAGCAAATCTGGTTCTCTGTATTAAGCAGGATCTAAATTTCTTCATATTCTGCAGCTTACCAGATTCTCTGCATTCACGCTAACTTCAATATCTCAGTATGCGTAGATTTCCAGAAAACTAACATTCTCTGTCTTGCTAAATGGCAATTGGTCAAGTTATAACATTATCTCTATCTTCAGATATTTCTCATTCTGTATAAGAGTAAAATCTACCATTTCTATGAACTTCACGTCTTGTAGATGCTACAATTCATCTAATTTACTCCACTCCTATCAAATTCTATATTTCTACTAATTTCTACTCTCTCTATGTACAAAGGTCTCTGTTATGAACAAGTCTGCAATTCCAGCTGCTCATCGTTCACATCAAACTTCAACATCTCCATTTCTCTCCTCCTTCATCCATTCTAGTTCTCTGTATTAAGCAAGATCTAAATTTCTACATATTACTCAAAAAATGCAGATTACCAGATTCTCTGCATTCACGCTAATTTCAATATCTCAGAATGCGTACATTTCAACTTTCTCTGTCTTCCAAAATGGCAATTGGTAAAATTCTAACATTTTCTGCATTTGTTGATATTTCTCATTCTGTATAAGAGCAAAATCTACCAATTCTTGAAATTCAAGCCTTGTAGTTGCTAAACATTCTCTAAATGTCTAAGTTTCTCCATTCCTATCAAATTCTATATCTCTACTAATTTGTATTCTCTATATGTATTATCTCTCTGTTATGAACAAGTCTGCAATTCCAGCTGCTCAGTGTTCACATTAAACTTCAACATCTCCATTTCTCTCTTCCTTCAGCAAATCTGGTTCTCTGTATTAAGCAAGATCTAAATTTCTTCATATTCTGCAGATTACCAGATTCTCTGCATTCACGCTAACTTCAATATCTCAGTATGCGTAGATTTCCATAAAACTAACTTTCTCTGTCTTGCTAAATGGCAATTGGTCAAGTTTTAACATTATCTCTATCTTCAGATATTTCTCATTCTGTATAAGAGAAAAATCTTCCAATTCTCTGAACTTCACGTCTTGTAGATGCTACATTTCCTCTAATTTACTCCATTCCTATCAAATTCTATATGTCTGCTAATTTCTACTCTCTATATGTACTAAAGTCTCTATTATGAACAAGTCTGCAATTCCAGCTGCTCATCGTTCACATCAAACTTCCACATCTCCACGTCTCTCCTCCTTCGGCTCATCTGCTTCTCTGTATTAAGCAAGATCTAAATATCTTCATATTCTGCAGAATACCAGACTCTCTGCATTCACGCTAACTTCAATGTCGCAGTATGTGTAGATTTCAATAAAACTAAATTTCTCTGTTTTGCGAAATAGCAATTGGTCAAGTTCTAATATTTTCTCTAACTGTAGATATTTCTCATTCTGTATAAGATAAAAATTTACCAATTCTATGAACTTCACGTCTTGTAGATGCTACACTTCATCTAATTTACTCCATTCCTATCAAATTCAATATCTCTACTATTTCCTACTTCCTATATGTATTAAAGTCTCTGTTATGAACATGTCTGCAATTCCAGCTGCTCATCGTTCACATCAAACTTCAACATCTCCATTTCTCTCCTCCTTCATCCAATCTAGTTCTCTGTATTAAGCAAGATCTAAATTTCTACATATTACTCACATTCTGCAGATTACCAGATTCTCTGCATTCACGCTAATTTCAATATCTCAGAATGCGTACATTTCACGAAAACTAAGTTTCTCTGTCTTCCAAAATGGCAATTGGTAAAGTTCTAACATTTTCTGTATTTGTAGATATTTCTCATTCTGTATAAGAGCAAAATCTACCAGTTCTATGAAATTCAAGCCTTGTAGATGCTAAACTTTCTCTAAATGTCTAAGTTTCTCCATTCCTATCAAATTCTATATCTCTACTAATTTCTATTCTCTATATGTATTAAAGTCTCTATTATGCACAAGTCTGCAATTCCAACTGCTCATCGTTCACATTAAACTTCAACATCTCCATTTCTCTCTTCCTTCAGCAAATCTGGTTCTCTGTATTAAGCAGGATCTAAATTTCTTCATATTCTGCAGCTTACCAGATTCTCTGCATTCACGCTAACTTCAATATCTCAGTATGCGTAGATTTCCAGAAAACTAACATTCTCTGTCTTGCTAAATGGCAATTGGTCAAGTTATAACATTATCTCTATCTTCAGATATTTCTCATTCTGTATAAGAGTAAAATCTACCATTTCTATGAACTTCACGTCTTGTAGATGCTACAATTCATCTAATTTACTCCACTCCTATCAAATTCTATATTTCTACTAATTTCTACTCTCTCTATGTACAAAGGTCTCTGTTATGAACAAGTCTGCAATTCCAGCTGCTCATCGTTCACATCAAACTTCAACATCTCCATTTCTCTCCTCCTTCATCCATTCTAGTTCTCTGTATTAAGCAAGATCTAAATTTCTACATATTACTCAAAAAATGCAGATTACCAGATTCTCTGCATTCACGCTAATTTCAATATCTCAGAATGCGTACATTTCAACTTTCTCTGTCTTCCAAAATGGCAATTGGTAAAATTCTAACATTTTCTGCATTTGTTGATATTTCTCATTCTGTATAAGAGCAAAATCTACCAATTCTTGAAATTCAAGCCTTGTAGTTGCTAAACATTCTCTAAATGTCTAAGTTTCTCCATTCCTATCAAATTCTATATCTCTACTAATTTGTATTCTCTATATGTATTATCTCTCTGTTATGAACAAGTCTGCAATTCCAGCTGCTCAGTGTTCACATTAAACTTCAACATCTCCATTTCTCTCTTCCTTCAGCAAATCTGGTTCTCTGTATTAAGCAAGATCTAAATTTCTTCATATTCTGCAGATTACCAGATTCTCTGCATTCACGCTAACTTCAATATCTCAGTATGCGTAGATTTCCATAAAACTAACTTTCTCTGTCTTGCTAAATGGCAATTGGTCAAGTTTTAACATTATCTCTATCTTCAGATATTTCTCATTCTGTATAAGAGAAAAATCTTCCAATTCTCTGAACTTCACGTCTTGTAGATGCTACATTTCCTCTAATTTACTCCATTCCTATCAAATTCTATATGTCTGCTAATTTCTACTCTCTATATGTACTAAAGTCTCTATTATGAACAAGTCTGCAATTCCAGCTGCTCATCGTTCACATCAAACTTCCACATCTCCACGTCTCTCCTCCTTCGGCTCATCTGCTTCTCTGTATTAAGCAAGATCTAAATATCTTCATATTCTGCAGAATACCAGACTCTCTGCATTCACGCTAACTTCAATGTCGCAGTATGTGTAGATTTCAATAAAACTAAATTTCTCTGTTTTGCGAAATAGCAATTGGTCAAGTTCTAATATTTTCTCTAACTGTAGATATTTCTCATTCTGTATAAGATAAAAATTTACCAATTCTATGAACTTCACGTCTTGTAGATGCTACACTTCATCTAATTTACTCCATTCCTATCAAATTCAATATCTCTACTATTTCCTACTTCCTATATGTATTAAAGTCTCTGTTATGAACATGTCTGCAATTCCAGCTGCTCATCGTTCACATCAAACTTCAACATCTCCATTTCTCTCCTCCTTCATCCAATCTAGTTCTCTGTATTAAGCAAGATCTAAATTTCTACATATTACTCACATTCTGCAGATTACCAGATTCTCTGCATTCACGCTAATTTCAATATCTCAGAATGCGTACATTTCACGAAAACTAAGTTTCTCTGTCTTCCAAAATGGCAATTGGTAAAGTTCTAACATTTTCTGTATTTGTAGATATTTCTCATTCTGTATAAGAGCAAAATCTACCAGTTCTATGAAATTCAAGCCTTGTAGATGCTAAACTTTCTCTAAATGTCTAAGTTTCTCCATTCCTATCAAATTCTATATCTCTACTAATTTCTATTCTCTATATGTATTAAAGTCTCTATTATGCACAAGTCTGCAATTCCAACTGCTCATCGTTCACATTAAACTTCAACATCTCCATTTCTCTCTTCCTTCAGCAAATCTGGTTCTCTGTATTAAGCAGGATCTAAATTTCTTCATATTCTGCAGCTTACCAGATTCTCTGCATTCACGCTAACTTCAATATCTCAGTATGCGTAGATTTCCAGAAAACTAACATTCTCTGTCTTGCTAAATGGCAATTGGTCAAGTTATAACATTATCTCTATCTTCAGATATTTCTCATTCTGTATAAGAGTAAAATCTACCATTTCTATGAACTTCACGTCTTGTAGATGCTACAATTCATCTAATTTACTCCACTCCTATCAAATTCTATATTTCTACTAATTTCTACTCTCTCTATGTACAAAGGTCTCTGTTATGAACAAGTCTGCAATTCCAGCTGCTCATCGTTCACATCAAACTTCAACATCTCCATTTCTCTCCTCCTTCATCCATTCTAGTTCTCTGTATTAAGCAAGATCTAAATTTCTACATATTACTCAAAAAATGCAGATTACCAGATTCTCTGCATTCACGCTAATTTCAATATCTCAGAATGCGTACATTTCAACTTTCTCTGTCTTCCAAAATGGCAATTGGTAAAATTCTAACATTTTCTGCATTTGTTGATATTTCTCATTCTGTATAAGAGCAAAATCTACCAATTCTTGAAATTCAAGCCTTGTAGTTGCTAAACATTCTCTAAATGTCTAAGTTTCTCCATTCCTATCAAATTCTATATCTCTACTAATTTGTATTCTCTATATGTATTATCTCTCTGTTATGAACAAGTCTGCAATTCCAGCTGCTCAGTGTTCACATTAAACTTCAACATCTCCATTTCTCTCTTCCTTCAGCAAATCTGGTTCTCTGTATTAAGCAAGATCTAAATTTCTTCATATTCTGCAGATTACCAGATTCTCTGCATTCACGCTAACTTCAATATCTCAGTATGCGTAGATTTCCATAAAACTAACTTTCTCTGTCTTGCTAAATGGCAATTGGTCAAGTTTTAACATTATCTCTATCTTCAGATATTTCTCATTCTGTATAAGAGAAAAATCTTCCAATTCTCTGAACTTCACGTCTTGTAGATGCTACATTTCCTCTAATTTACTCCATTCCTATCAAATTCTATATGTCTGCTAATTTCTACTCTCTATATGTACTAAAGTCTCTATTATGAACAAGTCTGCAATTCCAGCTGCTCATCGTTCACATCAAACTTCCACATCTCCACGTCTCTCCTCCTTCGGCTCATCTGCTTCTCTGTATTAAGCAAGATCTAAATATCTTCATATTCTGCAGAATACCAGACTCTCTGCATTCACGCTAACTTCAATGTCGCAGTATGTGTAGATTTCAATAAAACTAAATTTCTCTGTTTTGCGAAATAGCAATTGGTCAAGTTCTAATATTTTCTCTAACTGTAGATATTTCTCATTCTGTATAAGATAAAAATTTACCAATTCTATGAACTTCACGTCTTGTAGATGCTACACTTCATCTAATTTACTCCATTCCTATCAAATTCAATATCTCTACTATTTCCTACTTCCTATATGTATTAAAGTCTCTGTTATGAACATGTCTGCAATTCCAGCTGCTCATCGTTCACATCAAACTTCAACATCTCCATTTCTCTCCTCCTTCATCCAATCTAGTTCTCTGTATTAAGCAAGATCTAAATTTCTACATATTACTCACATTCTGCAGATTACCAGATTCTCTGCATTCACGCTAATTTCAATATCTCAGAATGCGTACATTTCACGAAAACTAAGTTTCTCTGTCTTCCAAAATGGCAATTGGTAAAGTTCTAACATTTTCTGTATTTGTAGATATTTCTCATTCTGTATAAGAGCAAAATCTACCAGTTCTATGAAATTCAAGCCTTGTAGATGCTAAACTTTCTCTAAATGTCTAAGTTTCTCCATTCCTATCAAATTCTATATCTCTACTAATTTCTATTCTCTATATGTATTAAAGTCTCTATTATGCACAAGTCTGCAATTCCAACTGCTCATCGTTCACATTAAACTTCAACATCTCCATTTCTCTCTTCCTTCAGCAAATCTGGTTCTCTGTATTAAGCAGGATCTAAATTTCTTCATATTCTGCAGCTTACCAGATTCTCTGCATTCACGCTAACTTCAATATCTCAGTATGCGTAGATTTCCAGAAAACTAACATTCTCTGTCTTGCTAAATGGCAATTGGTCAAGTTATAACATTATCTCTATCTTCAGATATTTCTCATTCTGTATAAGAGTAAAATCTACCATTTCTATGAACTTCACGTCTTGTAGATGCTACAATTCATCTAATTTACTCCACTCCTATCAAATTCTATATTTCTACTAATTTCTACTCTCTCTATGTACAAAGGTCTCTGTTATGAACAAGTCTGCAATTCCAGCTGCTCATCGTTCACATCAAACTTCAACATCTCCATTTCTCTCCTCCTTCATCCATTCTAGTTCTCTGTATTAAGCAAGATCTAAATTTCTACATATTACTCAAAAAATGCAGATTACCAGATTCTCTGCATTCACGCTAATTTCAATATCTCAGAATGCGTACATTTCAACTTTCTCTGTCTTCCAAAATGGCAATTGGTAAAATTCTAACATTTTCTGCATTTGTTGATATTTCTCATTCTGTATAAGAGCAAAATCTACCAATTCTTGAAATTCAAGCCTTGTAGTTGCTAAACATTCTCTAAATGTCTAAGTTTCTCCATTCCTATCAAATTCTATATCTCTACTAATTTGTATTCTCTATATGTATTATCTCTCTGTTATGAACAAGTCTGCAATTCCAGCTGCTCAGTGTTCACATTAAACTTCAACATCTCCATTTCTCTCTTCCTTCAGCAAATCTGGTTCTCTGTATTAAGCAAGATCTAAATTTCTTCATATTCTGCAGATTACCAGATTCTCTGCATTCACGCTAACTTCAATATCTCAGTATGCGTAGATTTCCATAAAACTAACTTTCTCTGTCTTGCTAAATGGCAATTGGTCAAGTTTTAACATTATCTCTATCTTCAGATATTTCTCATTCTGTATAAGAGAAAAATCTTCCAATTCTCTGAACTTCACGTCTTGTAGATGCTACATTTCCTCTAATTTACTCCATTCCTATCAAATTCTATATGTCTGCTAATTTCTACTCTCTATATGTACTAAAGTCTCTATTATGAACAAGTCTGCAATTCCAGCTGCTCATCGTTCACATCAAACTTCCACATCTCCACGTCTCTCCTCCTTCGGCTCATCTGCTTCTCTGTATTAAGCAAGATCTAAATATCTTCATATTCTGCAGAATACCAGACTCTCTGCATTCACGCTAACTTCAATGTCGCAGTATGTGTAGATTTCAATAAAACTAAATTTCTCTGTTTTGCGAAATAGCAATTGGTCAAGTTCTAATATTTTCTCTAACTGTAGATATTTCTCATTCTGTATAAGATAAAAATTTACCAATTCTATGAACTTCACGTCTTGTAGATGCTACACTTCATCTAATTTACTCCATTCCTATCAAATTCAATATCTCTACTATTTCCTACTTCCTATATGTATTAAAGTCTCTGTTATGAACATGTCTGCAATTCCAGCTGCTCATCGTTCACATCAAACTTCAACATCTCCATTTCTCTCCTCCTTCATCCATTCTAGTTCTCTGTATTAAGCAAGATCTAAATTTCTACATATTACTCAAAAAATGCAGATTAGCAGATTCGCTGCATTCACGCTAATTTCAATATCTCAGAATGCGTACATTTCAACTTTCTCTGTCTTCCAAAATGGCAATTGGTAAAATTCTAACATTTTCTGCATTTGTTGATATTTCTCATTCTGTATAAGAGCAAAATCTACCAATTCTTGAAATTCAAGCCTTGTAGTTGCTAAACATTCTCTAAATGTCTAAGTTTCTCCATTCCTATCAAATTCTATATCTCTACTAATTTGTATTCTCTATATGTATTATCTCTCTGTTATGAACAAGTCTGCAATTCCAGCTGCTCAGTGTTCACATTAAACTTCAACATCTCCATTTCTCTCTTCCTTCAGCAAATCTGGTTCTCTGTATTAAGCAAGATCTAAATATCTTCATATTCTGCAGAATACCAGATTCTCTGCATTCACGCTAATTTCAATATCTCAGAATGCGTACATTTCACGAAAACTAACTTTCTCTGTCTTCCAAAATGGCAATTGGTAAAGTTCTAACATTTTCTGTATTTGTAGATATTTCTCATTCTGTATAAGAGCAAAATCTACCAATTCTATGAAATTCAAGCCTTGTAGTTGCTAAACATTCTCTAAATGTCTAAGTTTCTCCATTCCTATCAAATTCTATATCTCTACTAATTTCTATTCTCTATATGTATTAAAGTCTCTATTATGCACAAGTCTGCAATTCCAACTGCTCATCGTTCACATTAAACTTCAACATCTCCATTTCTCTCTTCCTTCAGCAAATCTGGTTCTCTGTATTAAGCAGGATCTAAATTTCTTCATATTCTGCAGATTACCAGATTCTCTGCATTCACGCTAACTTCAATATCTCAGTATGCGTAGATTTCCAGAAAACTAACATTCTCTGTCTTGCTAAATGGCAATTGGTCAAGTTATAACATTATCTCTATCTTCAGATATTTCTCATTCTGTATAAGAGTAAAATCTACCATTTCTATGAACTTCACGTCTTGTAGATGCTACAATTCATCTAATTTACTCCACTCCTATCAAATTCTATATTTCTACTAATTTCTACTCTCTCTATGTACAAAGGTCTCTGTTATGAACAAGTCTGCAATTCCAGCTGCTCATCGTTCACATCTAACTTCAACATCTCCATTTCTCTCCTCCTTCATCCATTCTAGTTCTCTGTATTAAGCAAGATCTAAATTTCTACATATTACTCAAAAAATGCAGATTACCAGATTCTCTGCATTCACGCTAATTTCAATATCTCAGAATGCGTACATTTCAACTTTCTCTGTCTTCCAAAATGGCAATTGGTAAAATTCTAACATTTTCTGCATTTGTTGATATTTCTCATTCTGTATAAGAGCAAAATCTACCAATTCTTGAAATTCAAGCCTTGTAGTTGCTAAACATTCTCTAAATGTCTAAGTTTCTCCATTCCTATCAAATTCTATATCTCTACTAATTTGTATTCTCTATATGTATTATCTCTCTGTTATGAACAAGTCTGCAATTCCAGCTGCTCAGTGTTCACATTAAACTTCAACATCTCCATTTCTCTCTTCCTTCAGCAAATCTGGTTCTCTGTATTAAGCAAGATCTAAATTTCTTCATATTCTGCAGATTACCAGATTCTCTGCATTCACGCTAACTTCAATATCTCAGTATGCGTAGATTTCCATAAAACTAACTTTCTCTGTCTTGCTAAATGGCAATTGGTCAAGTTTTAACATTATCTCTATCTTCAGATATTTCTCATTCTGTATAAGAGAAAAATCTTCCAATTCTCTGAACTTCACGTCTTGTAGATGCTACATTTCCTCTAATTTACTCCATTCCTATCAAATTCTATATGTCTGCTAATTTCTACTCTCTATATGTACTAAAGTCTCTATTATGAACAAGTCTGCAATTCCAGCTGCTCATCGTTCACATCAAACTTCCACATCTCCACGTCTCTCCTCCTTCGGCTCATCTGCTTCTCTGTATTAAGCAAGATCTAAATATCTTCATATTCTGCAGAATACCAGACTCTCTGCATTCACGCTAACTTCAATGTCGCAGTATGTGTAGATTTCAATAAAACTAAATTTCTCTGTTTTGCGAAATAGCAATTGGTCAAGTTCTAATATTTTCTCTAACTGTAGATATTTCTCATTCTGTATAAGATAAAAATTTACCAATTCTATGAACTTCACGTCTTGTAGATGCTACACTTCATCTAATTTACTCCATTCCTATCAAATTCAATATCTCTACTATTTCCTACTTCCTATATGTATTAAAGTCTCTGTTATGAACATGTCTGCAATTCCAGCTGCTCATCGTTCACATCAAACTTCAACATCTCCATTTCTCTCCTCCTTCATCCAATCTAGTTCTCTGTATTAAGCAAGATCTAAATTTCTACATATTACTCACATTCTGCAGATTACCAGATTCT
The DNA here is from genome assembly GCF_017639515.1 of Carcharodon carcharias. Lineage (NCBI taxonomy): Eukaryota > Metazoa > Chordata > Chondrichthyes > Lamniformes > Lamnidae > Carcharodon > Carcharodon carcharias. The sequence goes on from NC_054477.1 coordinate 124,843,355, forward strand.
CTGCATTCACGCTAATTTCAATATCTCAGAATGCGTACATTTCACGAAAACTAAGTTTCTCTGTCTTCCAAAATGGCAATTGGTAAAGTTCTAACATTTTCTGTATTTGTAGATATTTCTCATTCTGTATAAGAGCAAAATCTACCAGTTCTATGAAATTCAAGCCTTGTAGATGCTAAACTTTCTCTAAATGTCTAAGTTTCTCCATTCCTATCAAATTCTATATCTCTACTAATTTCTATTCTCTATATGTATTAAAGTCTCTATTATGCACAAGTCTGCAATTCCAACTGCTCATCGTTCACATTAAACTTCAACATCTCCATTTCTCTCTTCCTTCAGCAAATCTGGTTCTCTGTATTAAGCAGGATCTAAATTTCTTCATATTCTGCAGCTTACCAGATTCTCTGCATTCACGCTAACTTCAATATCTCAGTATGCGTAGATTTCCAGAAAACTAACATTCTCTGTCTTGCTAAATGGCAATTGGTCAAGTTATAACATTATCTCTATCTTCAGATATTTCTCATTCTGTATAAGAGTAAAATCTACCATTTCTATGAACTTCACGTCTTGTAGATGCTACAATTCATCTAATTTACTCCACTCCTATCAAATTCTATATTTCTACTAATTTCTACTCTCTCTATGTACAAAGGTCTCTGTTATGAACAAGTCTGCAATTCCAGCTGCTCATCGTTCACATCAAACTTCAACATCTCCATTTCTCTCCTCCTTCATCCATTCTAGTTCTCTGTATTAAGCAAGATCTAAATTTCTACATATTACTCAAAAAATGCAGATTACCAGATTCTCTGCATTCACGCTAATTTCAATATCTCAGAATGCGTACATTTCAACTTTCTCTGTCTTCCAAAATGGCAATTGGTAAAATTCTAACATTTTCTGCATTTGTTGATATTTCTCATTCTGTATAAGAGCAAAATCTACCAATTCTTGAAATTCAAGCCTTGTAGTTGCTAAACATTCTCTAAATGTCTAAGTTTCTCCATTCCTATCAAATTCTATATCTCTACTAATTTGTATTCTCTATATGTATTATCTCTCTGTTATGAACAAGTCTGCAATTCCAGCTGCTCAGTGTTCACATTAAACTTCAACATCTCCATTTCTCTCTTCCTTCAGCAAATCTGGTTCTCTGTATTAAGCAAGATCTAAATTTCTTCATATTCTGCAGATTACCAGATTCTCTGCATTCACGCTAACTTCAATATCTCAGTATGCGTAGATTTCCATAAAACTAACTTTCTCTGTCTTGCTAAATGGCAATTGGTCAAGTTTTAACATTATCTCTATCTTCAGATATTTCTCATTCTGTATAAGAGAAAAATCTTCCAATTCTCTGAACTTCACGTCTTGTAGATGCTACATTTCCTCTAATTTACTCCATTCCTATCAAATTCTATATGTCTGCTAATTTCTACTCTCTATATGTACTAAAGTCTCTATTATGAACAAGTCTGCAATTCCAGCTGCTCATCGTTCACATCAAACTTCCACATCTCCACGTCTCTCCTCCTTCGGCTCATCTGCTTCTCTGTATTAAGCAAGATCTAAATATCTTCATATTCTGCAGAATACCAGACTCTCTGCATTCACGCTAACTTCAATGTCGCAGTATGTGTAGATTTCAATAAAACTAAATTTCTCTGTTTTGCGAAATAGCAATTGGTCAAGTTCTAATATTTTCTCTAACTGTAGATATTTCTCATTCTGTAGAAGATAAAAATTTACCAATTCTATGAACTTCACGTCTTGTAGATGCTACACTTCATCTAATTTACTCCATTCCTATCAAATTCAATATCTCTACTATTTCCTACTTCCTATATGTATTAAAGTCTCTGTTATGAACAAGTCTGCAATTCCAGCTGCTCATCGTTCACATCAAACTTCAACATCTCCATTTCTCTCCTCCTTCATCCATTCTAGTTCTCTGTATTAAGCAAGATCTAAATTTCTACATATTACTCAAAAAATGCAGATTACCAGATTCTCTGCATTCACGCTAATTTCAATATCTCAGAATGCGTACATTTCAACTTTCTCTGTCTTCCAAAATGGCAATTGGTAAAATTCTAACATTTTCTGCATTTGTTGATATTTCTCATTCTGTATAAGAGCAAAATCTACCAATTCTTGAAATTCAAGCCTTGTAGTTGCTAAACATTCTCTAAATGTCTAAGTTTCTCCATTCCTATCAAATTCTATATCTCTACTAATTTGTATTCTCTATATGTATTATCTGTCTGTTATGAACAAGTCTGCAATTCCAGCTGCTCAGTGTTCACATTAAACTTCAACATCTCCATTTCTCTCTTCCTTCAGCAAATCTGGTTCTCTGTATTAAGCAAGATCTAAATTTCTTCATATTCTGCAGATTACCAGATTCTCTGCATTCACGCTAACTTCAATATCTCAGTATGCGTAGATTTCCATAAAACTAACTTTCTCTGTCTTGCTAAATGGCAATTGGTCAAGTTTTAACATTATCTCTATCTTCAGATATTTCTCATTCTGTATAAGAGAAAAATCTTCCAATTCTCTGAACTTCACGTCTTGTAGATGCTACATTTCCTCTAATTTACTCCATTCCTATCAAATTCTATATGTCTGCTAATTTCTACTCTCTATATGTACTAAAGTCTCTATTATGAACAAGTCTGCAATTCCAGCTGCTCATCGTTCACATCAAACTTCCACATCTCCACGTCTCTCCTCCTTCGGCTCATCTGCTTCTCTGTATTAAGCAAGATCTAAATATCTTCATATTCTGCAGAATACCAGACTCTCTGCATTCACGCTAACTTCAATGTCGCAGTATGTGTAGATTTCAATAAAACTAAATTTCTCTGTTTTGCGAAATAGCAATTGGTCAAGTTCTAATATTTTCTCTAACTGTAGATATTTCTCATTCTGTATAAGATAAAAATTTACCAATTCTATGAACTTCACGTCTTGTAGATGCTACACTTCATCTAATTTACTCCATTCCTATCAAATTCAATATCTCTACTATTTCCTACTTCCTATATGTATTAAAGTCTCTGTTATGAACATGTCTGCAATTCCAGCTGCTCATCGTTCACATCAAACTTCAACATCTCCATTTCTCTCCTCCTTCATCCAATCTAGTTCTCTGTATTAAGCAAGATCTAAATTTCTACATATTACTCACATTCTGCAGAATACCAGACTCTCTGCATTCACGCTAACTTCAATGTCGCAGTATGTGTAGATTTCAATAAAACTAAATTTCTCTGTTTTGCGAAATAGCAATTGGTCAAGTTCTAATATTTTCTCTAACTGTAGATATTTCTCATTCTGTATAAGATAAAAATTTACCAATTCTATGAACTTCACGTCTTGTAGATGCTACACTTCATCTAATTTACTCCATTCCTATCAAATTCTATATTTCTACTAATTTCTACTCTCTCTATGTACAAATGTCTCTGTTATGAACAAGTCTGCAATTCCAGCTGCTCATCGTTCACATCAAACTTCAACATCTCCATTTCTCTCCTCCTTCATCCATTCTAGTTCTCTGTATTAAGCAAGATCTAAATTTCTACATATTACTCAAAAAATGCAGATTACCAGATTCTCTGCATTCACGCTAATTTCAATATCTCAGAATGCGTACATTTCAACTTTCTCTGTCTTCCAAAATGGCAATTGGTAAAATTCTAACATTTTCTGCATTTGTTGATATTTCTCATTCTGTATAAGAGCAAAATCTACCAATTCTTGAAATTCAAGCCTTGTAGTTGCTAAACATTCTCTAAATGTCTAAGTTTCTCCATTCCTATCAAATTCTATATCTCTACTAATTTCTATTCTCTATATGTATTATCTCTCTGTTATGAACAAGTCTGCAATTCCAGCTGCTCAGTGTTCACATTAAACTTCAACATCTCCATTTCTCTCTTCCTTCAGCAAATCTGGTTCTCTGTATTAAGCAAGATCTAAATATCTTCATATTCTGCAGATTACCAGATTCTCTGCATTCACGCTAACTTCAATATCTCAGTATGCGTAGATTTCCAGAAAACTAACATTCTCTGTCTTGCTAAATGGCAATTGGTCAAGTTATAACATTATCTCTACCTTCAGATATTTCTCATTCTGTATAAGAGTAAAATCTACCATTTCTATGAACTTCACGTCTTGTAGATGCTACAATTCATCTAATTTACTCCACTCCTATCAAATTCTATATTTCTACTAATTTCTACTCTCTCTATGTACTAAAGTCTCTGTTATGAACAAGTCTGCAATTCCAGCTGCTCATCGTTCACATCAAACTTCAACATCTCCATTTCTCTCCTCCTTCATCCATTCTAGTTCTCTGTATTAAGCAAGATCTAAATTTCTACATATTACTCAAAAAATACAGATTACCAGATTCTCTGCATTCACGCTAATTTCAATATCTCAGAATGCGTACATTTCACGAAAACTAAGTTTCTCTGTCTTCCAAAATGGCAATTGGTAAAGTTCTAACATTTTCTGTATTTGTAGATATTTCTCATTCTGTATAAGAGCAAAATCTACCAGTTCTATGAAATTCAAGCCTTGTAGATGCTAAACTTTCTCTAAATGTCTAAGTTTCTCCATTCCTATCAAATTCCATATCTCTACTAATTTCTATTCTCTATATGTATTAAAGTCTCTATTATGCACAAGTCTGCAATTCCAACTGCTCATCGTTCACATTAAACTTCAACATCTCCATTTCTCTCTTCCTTCAGCAAATCTGGTTCTCTGTATTAAGCAGGATCTAAATTTCTTCATATTCTGCAGCTTACCAGATTCTCTGCATTCACGCTAACTTCAATATCTCAGTATGCGTAGATTTCCAGAAAACTAACATTCTCTGTCTTGCTAAATGGCAATTGGTCAAGTTATAACATTATCTCTATCTTCAGATATTTCTCATTCTGTATAAGAGTAAAATCTACCATTTCTATGAACTTCACGTCTTGTAGATGCTACAATTCATCTAATTTACTCCACTCCTATCAAATTCTATATTTCTACTAATTTCTACTCTCTCTATGTACAAAGGTCTCTGTTATGAACAAGTCTGCAATTCCAGCTGCTCATCGTTCACATCAAACTTCAACATCTCCATTTCTCTCCTCCTTCATCCATTCTAGTTCTCTGTATTAAGCAAGATCTAAATTTCTACATATTACTCAAAAAATGCAGATTACCAGATTCTCTGCATTCACGCTAATTTCAATATCTCAGAATGCGTACATTTCAACTTTCTCTGTCTTCCAAAATGGCAATTGGTAAAATTCTAACATTTTCTGCATTTGTTGATATTTCTCATTCTGTATAAGAGCAAAATCTACCAATTCTTGAAATTCAAGCCTTGTAGTTGCTAAACATTCTCTAAATGTCTAAGTTTCTCCATTCCTATCAAATTCTATATCTCTACTAATTTGTATTCTCTATATGTATTATCTGTCTGTTATGAACAAGTCTGCAATTCCAGCTGCTCAGTGTTCACATTAAACTTCAACATCTCCATTTCTCTCTTCCTTCAGCAAATCTGGTTCTCTGTATTAAGCAAGATCTAAATTTCTTCATATTCTGCAGATTACCAGATTCTCTGCATTCACGCTAACTTCAATATCTCAGTATGCGTAGATTTCCATAAAACTAACTTTCTCTGTCTTGCTAAATGGCAATTGGTCAAGTTTTAACATTATCTCTATCTTCAGATATTTCTCATTCTGTATAAGAGAAAAATCTTCCAATTCTCTGAACTTCACGTCTTGTAGATGCTACATTTCCTCTAATTTACTCCATTCCTATCAAATTCTATATGTCTGCTAATTTCTACTCTCTATATGTACTAAAGTCTCTATTATGAACAAGTCTGCAATTCCAGCTGCTCATCGTTCACATCAAACTTCCACATCTCCACGTCTCTCCTCCTTCGGCTCATCTGCTTCTCTGTATTAAGCAAGATCTAAATATCTTCATATTCTGCAGAATACCAGACTCTCTGCATTCACGCTAACTTCAATGTCGCAGTATGTGTAGATTTCAATAAAACTAAATTTCTCTGTTTTGCGAAATAGCAATTGGTCAAGTTCTAATATTTTCTCTAACTGTAGATATTTCTCATTCTGTATAAGATAAAAATTTACCAATTCTATGAACTTCACGTCTTGTAGATGCTACACTTCATCTAATTTACTCCATTCCTATCAAATTCAATATCTCTACTATTTCCTACTCTCTATATGTATTAAAGTCTCTGTTATGAACAAGTCTGCAATTCCAGCTGCTCATCGTTCACATCAAACTTCAACATCTCCATTTCTCTCCTCCTTCATCCATTCTAGTTCTCTGTATTAAGCAAGATCTAAATTTCTACATATTACTCAAAAAATGCAGATTACCAGATTCTCCGCATTCACGCTAATTTCAATATCTCAGAATGCGTACATTTCAACTTTCTCTGTCTTCCAAAATGGCAATTGGTAAAATTCTAACATTTTCTGCATTTGTTGATATTTCTCATTCTGTATAAGAGCAAAATCTACCAATTCTTGAAATTCAAGCCTTGTAGTTGCTAAACATTCTCTAAATGTCTAAGTTTCTCCATTCCTATCAAATTCTATATCTCTACTAATTTCTATTCTCTATATGTATTATCTCTCTGTTATGAACAAGTCTGCAATTCCAGCTGCTCAGTGTTCACATTAAACTTCAACATCTCCATTTCTCTCTTCCTTCAGCAAATCTGGTTCTCTGTATTAAGCAAGATCTAAATATCTTCATATTCTGCAGCTTACCAGATTCTCTGCATTCACGCTAACTTCAATATCTCAGTATGCGTAGATTTCCAGAAAACTAACATTCTCTGTCTTGCTAAATGGCAATTGGTCAAGTTATAACATTATCTCTACCTTCAGATATTTCTCATTCTGTATAAGAGTAAAATCTACCATTTCTATGAACTTCACGTCTTGTAGATGCCACAATTCATCTAATTTACTACACTCCTATCAAATTCTATATTTCTACTAATTTCTACTCTCTCTATGTACAAATGTCTCTGTTATGAACAAGTCTGCAATTCCAGCTGCTCATCGTTCACATCAAACTTCAACATCTCCATTTCTCTCCTCCTTCATCCATTCTAGTTCTCTGTATTAAGCAAGATCTAAATTTCTACATATTACTCAAAAAATGCAGATTACCAGATTCTCCGCATTCACGCTAATTTCAATATCTCAGAATGCGTACATTTCACGAAAACTAAGTTTCTCTGTCTTCCAAAATGGCAATTGGTAAAGTTCTAACATTTTCTGTATTTGTAGATATTTCTCATTCTGTATAAGAGCAAAATCTACCAGTTCTATGAAATTCAAGCCTTGTAGATGCTAAACTTTCTCTAAATGTCTAAGTTTCTCCATTCCTATCAAATTCCATATCTCTACTAATTTCTATTCTCTATATGTATTAAAGTCTCTATTATGCACAAGTCTGCAATTCCAACTGCTCATCGTTCACATTAAACTTCAACATCTCCATTTCTCTCTTCCTTCAGCAAATCTGGTTCTCTGTATTAAGCAGGATCTAAATTTCTTCATATTCTGCAGCTTACCAGATTCTCTGCATTCACGCTAACTTCAATATCTCAGTATGCGTAGATTTCCAGAAAACTAACATTCTCTGTCTTGCTAAATGGCAATTGGTCAAGTTATAACATTATCTCTATCTTCAGATATTTCTCATTCTGTATAAGAGTAAAATCTACCATTTCTATGAACTTCACGTCTTGTAGATGCTACAATTCATCTAATTTACTCCACTCCTATCAAATTCTATATTTCTACTAATTTCTACTCTCTCTATGTACAAAGGTCTCTGTTATGAACAAGTCTGCAATTCCAGCTGCTCATCGTTCACATCAAACTTCAACATCTCCATTTCTCTCCTCCTTCATCCATTCTAGTTCTCTGTATTAAGCAAGATCTAAATTTCTACATATTACTCAAAAAATGCAGATTACCAGATTCTCTGCATTCACGCTAATTTCAATATCTCAGAATGCGTACATTTCAACTTTCTCTGTCTTCCAAAATGGCAATTGGTAAAATTCTAACATTTTCTGCATTTGTTGATATTTCTCATTCTGTATAAGAGCAAAATCTACCAATTCTTGAAATTCAAGCCTTGTAGTTGCTAAACATTCTCTAAATGTCTAAGTTTCTCCATTCCTATCAAATTCTATATCTCTACTAATTTGTATTCTCTATATGTATTATCTGTCTGTTATGAACAAGTCTGCAATTCCAGCTGCTCAGTGTTCACATTAAACTTCAACATCTCCATTTCTCTCTTCCTTCAGCAAATCTGGTTCTCTGTATTAAGCAAGATCTAAATTTCTTCATATTCTGCAGATTACCAGATTCTCTGCATTCACGCTAACTTCAATATCTCAGTATGCGTAGATTTCCATAAAACTAACTTTCTCTGTCTTGCTAAATGGCAATTGGTCAAGTTTTAACATTATCTCTATCTTCAGATATTTCTCATTCTGTATAAGAGAAAAATCTTCCAATTCTCTGAACTTCACGTCTTGTAGATGCTACATTTCCTCTAATTTACTCCATTCCTATCAAATTCTATATGTCTGCTAATTTCTACTCTCTATATGTACTAAAGTCTCTATTATGAACAAGTCTGCAATTCCAGCTGCTCATCGTTCACATCAAACTTCCACATCTCCACGTCTCTCCTCCTTCGGCTCATCTGCTTCTCTGTATTAAGCAAGATCTAAATATCTTCATATTCTGCAGAATACCAGACTCTCTGCATTCACGCTAACTTCAATGTCGCAGTATGTGTAGATTTCAATAAAACTAAATTTCTCTGTTTTGCGAAATAGCAATTGGTCAAGTTCTAATATTTTCTCTAACTGTAGATATTTCTCATTCTGTATAAGATAAAAATTTACCAATTCTATGAACTTCACGTCTTGTAGATGCTACACTTCATCTAATTTACTCCATTCCTATCAAATTCAATATCTCTACTATTTCCTACTTCCTATATGTATTAAAGTCTCTGTTATGAACAAGTCTGCAATTCCAGCTGCTCATCGTTCACATCAAACTTCAACATCTCCATTTCTCTCCTCCTTCATCCATTCTAGTTCTCTGTATTAAGCAAGATCTAAATTTCTACATATTACTCAAAATCTGCAGATTACCAGATTCTCTGCATTCACGCTAATTTCAATATCTCAGAATGCGTACATTTCAACTTTCTCTGTCTTCCAAAATGGCAATTGGTAAAGTTCTAACATTTTCTGTATTTGTAGATATTTCTCATTCTGTATAAGAGCAAAATCTACCAGTTCTATGAAATTCAAGCCTTGTAGTTGCTAAACATTCTCTAAATGTCTAAGTTTCTCCATTCCTATCAAATTCTATATCTCTACTAATTTGTATTCTCTATATGTATTATCTCTCTATTATGCACAAGTCTGCAATTCCAGCTGCTCAGTCGTTCACATTAAACTTCAACATCTCCATTTCTCTCTTCCTTCAGCAAATCTGGTTCTCTGTATTAAGCAGGATCTAAATTTCTTCATATTCTGCAGCTTACCAGATTCTCTGCATTCACGCTAACTTCAATATCTCAGTATGCGTAGATTTCCAGAAAACTAACATTCTCTGTCTTGCTAAATGGCAATTGGTCAAGTTATAACATTATCTCTATCTTCAGATATTTCTCATTCTGTATAAGAGTAAAATCTACCATTTCTATGAACTTCACGTCTTGTAGATGCTACAATTCATCTAATTTACTCCACTCCTATCAAATTCTATATTTCTACTAATTTCTACTCTCTCTATGTACAAAGGTCTCTGTTATGAACAAGTCTGCAATTCCAGCTGCTCATCGTTCACATCAAACTTCAACATCTCCATTTCTCTCCTCCTTCATCCATTCTAGTTCTCTGTATTAAGCAAGATCTAAATTTCTACATATTACTCAAAAAATGCAGATTACCAGATTCTCTGCATTCACGCTAATTTCAATATCTCAGAATGCGTACATTTCACGAAACTAAGTTCTCTGTCTTCCAAAATGGCAATTGGTAAAGTTCTAACATTTTCTGTATTTGTAGATATTTCTCATTCTGTATAAGAGCAAAATCTATCAGTTCTATGAAATTCAAGCCTTGTAGATGCTAAACATTCTCTAAATGTCTAAGTTTCTCCATTCCTATCAAATTCTATATCTCTACTAATTTCTATTCTCTATATGTATTAAAGTCTCTATTATGCACAAGTCTGCAATTCCAACTGCTCATCGTTCACATTAAACTTCAACATCTCCATTTCTCTCTTCCTTCAGCAAATCTGGTTCTCTGTATTAAGCAGGATCTAAATTTCTTCATATTCTGCAGCTTACCAGATTCTCTGCATTCACGCTAACTTCAATATCTCAGTATGCGTAGATTTCCAGAAAACTAACATTCTCTGTCTTGCTAAATGGCAATTGGTCAAGTTATAACATTATCTCTATCTTCAGATATTTCTCATTCTGTATAAGAGTAAAATCTACCATTTCTATGAACTTCACGTCTTGTAGATGCTACAATTCATCTAATTTACTCCACTCCTATCAAATTCTATATTTCTACTAATTTCTACTCTCTCTATGTACTAAGGTCTCTGTTATGAACAAGTCTGCAATTCCAGCTGCTCATCGTTCACATCAAACTTCAACATCTCCATTTCTCTCCTCCTTCATCCATTCTAGTTCTCTGTATTAAGCAAGATCTAAATTTCTACATATTACTCAAAAAATGCAGATTACCAGATTCTCTGCATTCACGCTAATTTCAATATCTCAGAATGCGTACATTTCAACTTTCTCTGTCTTCCAAAATGGCAATTGGTAAAATTCTAACATTTTCTGCATTTGTTGATATTTCCCATTCTGTATAAGAGCAAAATCTACCAATTCTTGAAATTCAAGCCTTGTAGTTGCTAAACATTCTCTAAATGTCTAAGTTTCTCCATTCCTATCAAATTCTATATCTCTACTAATTTGTATTCTCTATATGTATTATCTCTCTGTTATGAACAAGTCTGCAATTCCAGCTGCTCAGTGTTCACATTAAACTTCAACATCTCCATTTCTCTCTCCTTCAGCAAATCTGGTTCTCTGTATTAAGCAAGATCTAAATTTCTTCATATTCTGCAGATTACCAGATTCTCTGCATTCACGCTAACTTCAATATCTCAGTATGCGTAGATTTCCATAAAACTAACTTTCTCTGTCTTGCTAAATGGCAATTGGTCAAGTTTTAACATTTTCTCTATCTGTAGATATTTCTCATTCTGTATAAGAGAAAAATCTTCCAATTCTCTGAACTTCACGTCTTGCAGATGCTACATTCCTCTAATTTACTCCATTCCTATCAAATTCTATATGTCTGCTAATTTCTACTCTCTATATGTACTAAAGTCTCTGTTATGAACAAGTCTGCAATTCCAGCTGCTCATCGTTCACATCAAACTTCCACTCTCCACGTCCTCTCCTCCGTCGGCCCATCTGCTTTCTCTGTATTAAGCAAGAACTAAATATCTTCATATTCTCAGAATACCAGA